>NC_142391.1:12068206-12368206 GCF_059441095.1 Idiotropiscis lumnitzeri | reverse complement strand
CTGCATTAGGATGTTCCGTTTCCAAAGCCTATAGCGAGGATGTTTTAATCTGTTGTGCCTAGCCCGAGGCAATGAGACCAACCCTCCACCCAGTGAGGGATAGGTCTTCTGACGCTCTCTTGCTTGTCATTGTCAGGCTGTCACTCCCTCCCGGCTTACTTCTGTCTCCCTCTCTCCCCTGAGTGGGTATAATTACATTAAGGAGTCAATCCAAGCTCCTCCAGTAACAGACCTTCAACCCTGTGCGTGTCTCCGTATTAGCACACCCATAATCTCGGCCTCAAGGCAAAAATCAAGACCTATGTTTCTGAGAACGGACCTATTAATTCAGAAACTTGACTTTAGCCTGCTTCTTTCAAAGGTTGAAAATAATACATCCATACAAATTCGGAGGTTGACCTCCAGTTTATTCACATTTAAATCAAATTTATTGTCGGGGAAACAGTCACACCGGAAGTATAAATATATTAAGGGTCTGATTTGCAAAAGGTTTATAAATGGGGCGCAAACTTGATTTCTCACACAAACGAATGTGGAGACCGATCCATTAAACAGGTGCAGCCAGGAGTGTGTCTGCCAAGCAGTCAAACTTGGTACATAGTTGTTTTGTATGTTCTGGGAGCAGGAGCAATAAGGGTAAAATGATTAATTTAGCATCTACAATGTGATCAAACTTTAGCTGAATTGTGATGACTGATGTTTAAATAGCATGGATGAAAGGTACGTGTATAACGATGACAACAATTACTTTGGCAAAATTTGAGGCTATGGAGGAAATTATGCTTTCCACTCTTGGAAATATTTTTGAAATGCCAGAAACAAAAATGATGACACACATTATCTACTGTATTTAGAAAAGCAGTTTTGAAGCTTCTCAATGATCTAATGTCTGACGTGGAGCCACTCACAAGAAAAAGTAATACCATATCAACTATGAAAAAAATTCTGCATTCCCTGATCTGTGGATCCTTTCAACACCCTGTGGCAGTTGGTTTGAGACTTTCCTGAAGCAGTTTTTAAGGATTGCTGTCTCAACTTATAAATTTTATGCAGAATGTGCAGATTGCATGCATTCAGTACGGGTTGAATCAAACAAGGCATTTTTAATATCCTGTTGCTGATTCCCCCCCCCCCCCCCCCCCCCCCATTTTTGGAGCGATGGGTTGCTTTTCTTTAATTCAGTAATATGTTTGTTTGTCTTCCACAAACTCTTTGAATACCGTCACTTGAGCGGTTCTCTGCTAAATTTTCTATCCCAAAAACCGTCAGAGCGAGCTTTAGTCTGCGATGCCCAACTTTGCAGCTAATATCAAAATTGCTCCAAACCATCAATCCACAGTACGTGAGAGAATCCCTTTGGATGACAAATGTATGGAGATCTATCGCCTTTGCTCAATTTAAAGTCCTTCTCAATGTGGAGAGGTTGAAGGTCGCCAGTGTGATGCGATTTGGGAATATCCACTCATCTTAATAATTGCTTTAGCAACCAACCTGCGCTTGTAATTATATCACTTTAATATCCACATTCGGCAACTGTTAATCTCATTTGGTCAGATGTGGTTGCACATTCCTCGATGTTTACTTCATTGCGTTACAGGCGACCGTTTTCACCATCAAGTCCGTGGCTTTCAAATGGATGATTTCCTGGTGTGGGAATTCCCGGGGGAAATCAGAACTGATCAGTCATGAAACAGAGCAATCCAAAGAAACGCGACAGCAACAATTAGCCATGGGAACTGGTGAGAAGCTACAGTTACATTGCTATGTTTGGTTCAGTAGATGGCGACAACTGAGGAAAAATATTTTATTATCTTGTAATGTATTGAAGCACGTGAGTCTTAAACAAGATAGGTGAATAATTATTTTCACCTCAATAGTAGGGCGCCTGTGACTCAGGAGGTAGAGCGGGTCGTCTGGTAACGGAAGTGCTTACTGTTCAAATCTTGTTCTGTCAGAGTCATGTGTCGTCGTGTCCTTGGGCAAGGCACTTCACCCACTTTGTCTCCAGTGTCACTGACACTGGTGTACGGCTGGATGTGAAAGTTTGGTGGTTGCCGGAGCGGCCGTAGGCGCACACTAGAAGCCACCCTTCCACCAGTCTGGCCCAGGGCAGCTGTTCGTACAGAACGTATTTTACCACCATCAGATTGTGAGTGCGTGAGTGCATGAATTATGTATCCACTGTGAAGTATCTTTGAGTGTCCCAAAAAAACTCTATGTAAGACTACTGCATTCTTATTCTTATTATCAGCTTGCCGCATATACAAGTATATTCACAAAAGCCTTATAAGAATAGAATCTTCTAGCAGCATTGCCGAAAGGCATCTTCTCTCCTTTCAGATAAGCTTATGTATCCATTCGCTGTCTTTGAGGGCTGAAACTATGAATTTTGCACAGCGCCTCTCAAGACAAAAGTGGCACGTTTGTGTTGGAAGTGCAGGCACTGTGCTGCCCCCCAGAATGCACTGCAGACCCCCTGCAACGAAGCTCATCTGAAGCAGCTCTGAAGAAGAGAGGAGATGCCTGCCCGCCCGCCTTATCGAGGCTTGGCTCCTCCATATTCATGTGTCGATTTCAGGGAGCCATGCTCAAACACTAGAGAAATAAAAAAGGAAAAAAAGACTATTTTACGGCCCTTCTTTTTTTGGGCTAAGGCATCCAGTTTGATTTTTGCAGGGGAATATTGTCAGGAAAATACTACAAGAAGTCGTTCTATGCTTTATGATTTAAATGCTCCAACCGTCAATTTTCTATGGTGCTTGTCCTCATTAGAGATGAGGGCGAGCTGGAGCCAATCCTTACTGACTGGTCGGCATTAAATCTTTTTTTTTTTTTTTTTTGGACTCCCTCCCAGGCAAGTGTCTGCCTCACATTCTCCCTGTTTTTGCGTGGGTTTTCTCCCGGTACTCTGGTTTCCCTCTACATTCCAAAAACAGCCACGTTAGCTACGATCAAGATTCTAAATTGTCCATAGGTGTGAGTGTGACTTGAATAGCTGTAGGATTGGAGTTTCCCACCCCTGATCCGGCTCCTGCTCAACCCTAATAAGGCAGTTTGGAAAATGGATGGATGGGTGAATTGCTGTCTGCGACCCAGCAAGAGCTAGTCACAAAAAAGCAATATACTGTATTTCATCCGACTGGGTCACCATAGGCGGGGAGGTTAAATATCCATCCTGGGATTGGAGTTAAAAAGGTTATACTAGTGCAGGCAAATTTAAAAATGAATGAGTGATAAAGCGACTAATTAGCACGAGGTTGCAAATGTCCAGGCCTTGTGTGTTTTTTGTGACATTTTTAGTGCGCAGCCAGCCGATGCTGCATTGCGAGTGGACCGCAGCCCAGCTCATTTCCCTTCAGCAGTGATCTCGCTTAAATGGAGGAGTTTACGACGCAGGGCTATCATGTTCAATATGTGGCTTGAGAATACACATGATGTTCACGTGTATCATAAAACCAAAGTCATAAAGGTTCCCATTCAACAACATTGCAGATGGTTAGAAGGTCTTTTAGAGGAAACAATGCACATGCGTGTCCCAATACTATATACAAAGTAACAACGCAACAATTAAAAAAAAATTAATAATAATCCCCTTGTTGAGAAAAGCGAGAGTTTACCAGTGGTTTGCCATCGAGTGCCAGTCAGTGCATCTGCATCAAAACCATATTTGCCACAAAGCGCATACGCAATTGTCAGTTGGCTCTTTCTGAGTTATGACCGACTCCATTAAAGAAAGACTCAGCAACAAATCAGCAATGTATGATGTGTCTGTCAAGAAGTGTTTGTCTTCTTGACTTGTGCCAGTTGTTATCGTGTTACTTTCTTTATCAGAACATTTGGAGGTTTTATGGTGATGTGATTTATACTGGCTTGTGGCACGTTAATGATGCCAGGGAGCCTTGCCTGCCATCCATATTCATGAACAACTGTGTTTGTGGAGCCGTGGCGGTGGAGGGGAGGAGGGGGTGGGGAGGCTGCTTGTCCGCCAAAAGTCTCCCGAGTGCAAAGTCTGGATAGTGAAGGCCTTGGGTTCACATGCCTGCAGGCATAGGCCCACCTGTTCAGTCACACTCGCCGCATTCCCCAAGAGAAGATGAACCTGAACCGAAAAAGATTTGGACTTATTTTTTTCAGAATGTAAATGCCAAATAAATTATCATGTGCAGTCGCTGAAAGTAGCAGGCATGACCAAGAGAATTTTGTACCAAGCACAACATATAAAAGTATTAAGAAAACTACCAGTTGGGGGCAACATATTTACAATAGAAAATATATATTTTTTAATGTCTTGTATGAACCTTTTTGTAATGTTTATTAACTATAGGTGCTGGAGTATTACATTGTGGCACAAAAGCGGATGACCATCACTGCCCTGAATTGAAGCGATGGGGAAAAAAATGGTAGCTATAGGAGTTGTGCTGACCCCGAAAAGGTTCTTAATTTAGACCTTTTAGCAGTTCCTTAAAGAAGACACCCAAAAAATGTTTTTACAAGAATATGTTCGATGCAGGTCCTCTCCTCGAAACATGACATTCTGATTGATATTGCTCGTGTGGAACTGCTACTACAGTACCGCACTCATTCTGGAGGTCAGCTACATTAAAAATAGCTGCACACCTCTCTGAGTTTTGTTTATTTTTTTTTTTTTCAAATTGGACAATCTCCACTCCTGTCTGGTCCCACGAACTTCTCATCTTTTACTGACCCAATCCCATGATAAAGGTGAAGTTGATGTCCATCCCGCGGGAATCCCGCAAGGTTGCCATGTCAACCTCTAGTCAGAACATCTCGACCTTGCATAACAACTCACACTTCTTCCTTATCAAAGAGGTCACATTCCATGTCCCTTTAGCCACAGATCTTCTCCTTTGGCTTCCACGCAGCTCTCTGATCAACAGAGCCCCTCGTCTCCTCCAAAGTTGGCGAATCCATGAGAAGTGAGACCTGTGTTGCCTTTTCGGGCTGGGTTTTCAGCAATTATGTTAATACGTGTTAAGCGTTTAGAAGCAAATGTCTGAATTCACGTTACTTTAAAAGCTGCATTGGTTGGTGGAATGGCAATCCGGGGCTCTTAGCCTACTCGATGAGTGCGCTCAGCTCATTGGCAGTCATGGAGTCTAGCACAGAGCTGGTATGCACGATGCTAACAATACATTTGTATTGAAAAAAATTCCCATGTTTGAAAAAGAAAAACATACAATCTATGATTCAGTATAAAATCTGCATAAACTCACCACATCTATAAAACATCTTCATTTTGCCATTCCCTACTGAACTAGTTCCCGGCAAGCAATTTAAAACAATCATTCATTGTCGTCTATTAAGAAGAGAGCTGCGTTACACGTCCTATTAGCAATCATGACCTAATCAATGAGCTGTGCCTTAAAACAGCTGACAGCTAATTACGAGGGCAGCTTGCCGTGTGCCATTCAGGTGGCCGGTCGGAATTATGGAGGACCGAGAAATATCTGCCGACGCTTGTCTGTAGGCGTGGATTGCGCAAGGCCTAATTTGTTCCCGAGCCAATCAATGAATGAGCTTCATCCACGTTGCTATGGCACAGCATACACTTAAACACAATGGACATTACCTTGGGGAAATTGGCATGAGAAATAGTCTCGCCGCTGCGATTTTGAACGATATCTTGTTGCCACTTTTGGAAGCGAGGCACAGTGTCGTCAAGGACGTTTGTGTTTCGTTCAACCCTCAGAGGTGCCGCCATCCAATTCAATTTCTCAATTCATGAGGGCCGAAGGCAAATGACTTTCCAGTATAGTGGTGGAAGCAAAATAAAGCATCCACTTCATTTAAAACTGCTTTGTTTCTTTTTAAAACCACAACTAAACAAACAGAATTACACCAGTCAGGAAAAGTGCACTTGATTACATTTCTCTCTGATATGAACACCTTGGGGGACCTGCAGAAGTTTTCCATCTTTTCTATATGGGGCTCTATAGTGCAATATAGCCATGGAAGGAAATAATTAATAGCAGCATGCTGTTGTACAAGTATCATCCAGGGATATTTACACTTGTTCTTTATTGCTTTCTAAATTGCCTACTGCAGATGCAGAAAAATAACAAATTATTAAGAAAGAGGTAATCAAATGTGTCATTTTGTATTCAACATCAGCTTGTAACTGACTGAATTCAAAATGAGGGTTGCTCCTGGAAAATATGCTGTATTGAACGTTTTTGCCGGCTTTAATGAGGCACAAAACAGACATGAGTAAGAATGATGTCGACCCTTGCTAATTCACACAAAAAAAAAATTCTCCACCATTTTTGGCTCCAGAATAGAAAAGTTGATTGTACCCGTCGACCAACCAACCCTGATAGTCAAACAGCAGCATACACGCCTCCTGCCAGAAAAGCCTCCATCAATGTAACTGTTGCCACAGCGCAGAGCTGCCAGCTTACGTTTGATTAGGCAGTTATCAGGATGTGATTGGCACCCGCGTGGCTGGCGAGGCGAAGGAGGGACCTAACCATTGTGTAATTAACCTCTGCGCTTGTATGTATTCCACTTGAGGCGTCGCTAACACTGACAGCCTCCTGTCAGCAGCCTGCACCAATCAAATGCGGAGCTCGGAGATGGTGGGGTACAAAGGCTGGATTTGCTCTGTCAGCACTGCGGTGTTCATGAAATGGTCTGATGAGACAATGCGCAGCATCTTACTGTGCACTAACAATGAAGAAGCGGCTGCAGTGCTCCAGTGGATGACTAAAATCATGAATCTGATGAAAACAACGCAATGTGTGAGCAAGGGAACAAAGAAGGTTGGTAACATACAACTGTCAGTGATAAGTAGAAATGGATTGAAAATTGAAACACAATCCAGAATCTTTGACGTGAAGAAATCATCAATCATCATCATCATCAGAGACCACTGTGTGCATCGGATGGGTTACAATAACGTAAAATAAAGTCAAAGGCAATACTGAACTCTGTCGTGTTGTGTCATTCACGAACGATTCGTGAAAAAAATAAATAAATAAATAAAAAAGTAAACAGATCTTTTCAGTGAACGTGAGTGAATCACTTCCTCAAGTGATTCGTTCTTTTCTCAGTTCATTTGAGCTCAGCCATGCTCATGTCATCAACCTTCGCGAATGACCAATCGGCAGTATTCATCAGATCGTGGCGGGATTTTACTGACCGTACCGCCACACTTTTGGCGTCCATGAACGCTTCAGTGAGTGAACGTGCTGTTCTGCCATTCTCGTTTGTACATTTCAGCGGCGTTGTATTTGAGAGAAATAATAACAGTAATCAAAAAAGACGAACAAATTACATTTACGGAAACATCAGGGTGAGCACTTTTTAATTTTTTACTCACTACATCCATGTGGGGTGGAGGTGGCCGTACGATTCAGTGAACGATTCTTACGAATGAATGAAATTCATATTTTCATGAACTGATTCTAATGATTCAGGTCACTTAAAAGATCTGTCATGCCCATCACTGGAACCCTGAGCTTGGGTAAATGAACAGACTAATTGGTTAAGTAAACCGATAATTTGAGGCAATACCAATGAAGTACTTGACTGGATACTAGGATGTAGATCTTGATTACTCTCTCCCACTCTCTCTCTTGCGCTCTCTCTCTCTCTCTCTCTCTCTCTCTAACTCTCTCTTTCTTTCTCACTCTCTCTCTCTGTCTCTCTCTCTCTCTCTCTCTCTCATTCTCTCACTCATTGTTCTCACCCTGCTTGCGTAGGTTATACTGCGGGTACTCTGGCTTCCTCCCACATTACCCAAAAACAATGTATGTTAGGCTCATTGGTAGAGCTGATCATTCACCAATAAGAGCCTGGTTTCGGGAATAGGAGATTGGTGTCCAAGACCTGTGCCCGACAACCTAATGCTATCAGTAGCTTTGTGTGTTTTGTATTTAGGACAAAGAAAGGTCAACAGTGAAGAGGAAGTTTCCTATTATATGATGGAAAGAGGATTGCAGTTTATCTTCTTCTTTTTCTTTGAAATCCAAATTCTAAATACCCCCCTTAAGTGTGATTATGAAGGGCTGTTTGATTAGAGCCTGAAATTTGCAGCACCATTGACAAGATTCAATGAATATTCCTGTCACAAAGTGGGAACATTTATTAAAAGATACATATTTCACATTGTGCAGTGTCACATGCTTTCATTGTACTGGGCTGCAAAAATCGTGCAGTGTAGAAGCAGCTTCATAATGTTACATGTTACTTCCGTAGCAATTCATCCATCCATTCATTTTGTATACCAATCGTCCTGTTCATGGTCACACGGACTTGGAGCCTATTTCAGGTGACTTCAGGCGAAAGGCGGGAAACACTCTGGATTAGTCGCCAGTCACGTAAGAACAAATAGAGGCAGACAATCACACGGTCAGTGAGTGGGAACCGAAGCCATGCTGTCTGGAGCAAAGCAGGCAAGTGAACCATGACAACTTCAGTGATTCAAACAAAAACATCAGAGGCTAAAATATATATTACATGAAAAATGAAAACCTAATTACCTTCCCATATCTGATCTATACGTTAAATCCACTCTTGTCAGTTTGGCCCTTGACCACAACGTCCTGGTGTCCTTCAGCTAAGTATATTCACGCCCCTTCAAGAACCACACCGCCAACAGATGGCTGTTTGCACTGCACCTGGGAGCCCACAAAAGAACCTGCCTGATGGCCAGTGAAACGTAAATATTCAGCTGGGGCGGATGAAGAAACCTCTTCAGACAAACTCATTAAAAAGGTCTTCTCCCTGACGCACGACCATCTGTTGGAATTGCTTCCCTGTTCACTTTCACTACTCAATTAACAGTTATATCTCAGCAAGTTCTTTTATTCATCCGGCTGCGTCTATGGGAATAATGGATTTTTTGCAGAAAGTCATCTCCTGAGTGCAATTTGGTGATCTTTAAAAAAAGAGCAAAAGAGAAGTCTCATTAACCCGAATGCAGCGTACGGGATAATCAAGGACTTTGCTCAATTATGTCGAACCTTTGAAAAAAGAAATAGTCATAACCGTGTACATCATTATTCTGAAAGCATTCTAAATGACCTTTCTGGGTTCGTCCAGCAATGTCCATCAGTCCTCTACAACGTCCTAACAGCAAGGTCGTGTTCATTACTCTTTGACAAGGTCAGTGAATCGTGGACTGACCGCCATCTTAAACAACCCGCGTGCTTAAATGCACCCTGAAGTCAATTCTCAAACTTACAGTTTGTGAACACAGGGAGAAAAGCACAGCAGCTTTGGACCCCTCAACGGAAAGGTACCGAGTGTTCGGTGGTGCTTACAGATTAGACATGCAGCAATATGAAATCTTCAGTGATCACTGGCCTCTAAAATGGTAATTTCTTTGACTTCATGGATGCTTGAGTCCGATTGATGGCCAGAGTTTCGCAAGCCCGCTGCCATGTTGTTTGGACTCATATGGCCACCCAACCTGAAAGTACACATATTGTGCTCTGTGGCTTCAGGAGTTCTTGAGGTTTTTCCGTGTGGGCGCGGGGACTCGACTCAGATGCAATCTGTTGTGAGGTTCGAGGCGTCAATAGTTATGACCTCCCAGAAGCACGACCACATCTCACATCTCTCGCCTGGCTGCTGATAATTTAGGGACTTTACTCCACGCCGGCTTGCTTTAATTACTGAGCATAAGTGGCAGCATTTGGTCAGGTTTATGGGTCTTCTTCAAAGAGCAAGCTAGCTTCAGACAGACCAATCTGTGGGACTGCAAAGCCGTAAATCCCAAACTGAGCAAGCAGCACCACTAACAATGCCTCGGGCTGATGCAAGGCAGAGGAGCAGGCCTGAGATTTTTATTTATTTTATTTTTTTTATGAAGACTGCTTTTCCTTTCATGTGCCTGAAACAACAATGAATACACAGTCTGACTGGAGGATATCCAAAAGGTAGTACTAGGGCCACCCCAAAAAAAGAGCAGCAATGATTTGTTGAAAATGACTTTGATGGCTAAACCAACTCATCAAAAAATGAGATTTCAGCACTATTTTACATTAAACTGTTTTGCACTGCTGTCATAACACTATACTGACATACTTTTTTCATTATTCATCAAACTTAGTCTGAAGTCTCTCTTGACAGCATCGTCAATAGTCTTCACTCAAACACTAAATCTATATTCATATTACCAAATTAAGCCAAAGCAATAAACTAAATTTTATCCAGTAATATTTCATTATTCATGCTCGGATAATAGAGTTTATATATATATATAAATTATTGTCAGAAGAGTTTAACTTTGTTGTTTGTGTTTGACAGCGATGAGGTGATAGTGAAAACAAAGGTTGCTATCGAATAAAAAGCCAAGCGTGAGCCGATAGCTCCAACACAGGGTCATGCTAGGTTGAGGAAAAATGGTTTTAGATTAAGGGGAACTCCTGACACTTGAGTGAACTCATTTCGGTTCTTAAACAACAGCCAGCTTCCTGCAAATGATTACAGCGGACTGCGATTCATCGGTCGAGCTCAGACTAGGCAGTCTGCCACAGACTCTTGCAACTGTTTGCAGTCAAACAACAACTTCCCGATAGCAACATGGCACAGTCATCGCTAACTAAATTAGAAAGAAAAAAATTAATACCGCAAAACGAAATAAAAATTCAACTCAGGAAAACTCTATACTGAATGTTTTACAGCCTGCCTGAATTAAATTTTTCCAAAAATCACTCACACCTCTTTGGTGTTTGCACAGTTATTCCCTACTTAAGCAAGGTAAGTGTCTCAACAGCAGTCTGGACGGGAGAATACATTTATATGAAAAGTAAGCAAACTGAGCCATGTAAAAGATTTACGGGAGAATACGGAACCAAAAACAATAAAAGTCTGGATCATCAAGAAGTATTTTATTCACAGATACTGCAAAAGTAAAACACAAGCTGCCATATCATACATTTATACACAGGTTTTGAAAATCCTATACAAAAACAAAGATATTCGAAAATATGGGTTTCGATATGAAATATGACCTTACATAAAATAATTTCTTGGAAAAAGGTCTCGGTTTGGTTCTATAGGTTTTTCATTCATAAGCCTAAACCCACATTAGTGAAAAGTGAAGTTATTGTAAAAAATTTGAATGGTAAAAATGGAGTAGAAATCATTACTAAAAAAATGATTAAAAAATCTCATGCAGCATTTTCAGAGTGGGCCTGAGAGAGGACATCTTAGTTGAAGAATGTAAACAAATTCCTATTATTATATAGAAAAAATGCACCCCCCCCAAAAAAAGAAAAAGTTGCTTGTTCACAATAATTTCCAGTGATCATCTTAGATGACATACAGATTGCTACTATCAACATCATTTGTTTGTACTTGAAGCATAATTTCACTAGAAACTCGATCAATGGTGGAGTGGAGTAGTTTTATGCCATTTCTTTTAAAGGTTGCCTAAATTAAAAAAATAATAATAAAAAAAAATAGTCCAGGGCAAGAGTCCAACGTGTGCCGCTGTCAGTGCTGATAGTGAGACAGTAGTTTCAGTAAAAAGTGGAATGCATAGAGCTGAGGCTCGCCTATAACAAATTAAAAACAACAAGAAAAATCAACAAAATGCTTATTTGTGCTTTCTCCTCTGGGCCTCTTTTTAGTTGTATTCATCCTATATTTTTTTACTCATTGTATAATCAGATCCCCATTTCCTGTCAGTGTAACAATTCATGATGCTTTTCTCATTGTAGGCTTGTATAGAAAACCATGGCATGGGCACATGTGGAGGCACCAAGGCCAACTAACACTAACTGTCCATCACAGTGGCTCTCAGATTGATATGTTTTGGCTTAACATCTCGTTTTGGGCAGCGAAAGATATACGGAACTGCTGCTCTACCTTCGTGCATCCACTGAGACTTGTTGTGAGCAAGGCAACTGGAGGGCCAAAAAAAAAAAAAACATTCAGTCAACCTTGCAGTATTCTGCTGGCAAGTGAAGGGGGATGAGAGCAAATGCATTGTGAATGAGAAAACACAGTCCAGTTTGAAGATTTAGAAAACTACAAAAGTGAACGTAAGGCGCAAGAGGCTGAATGAACAAGACGAAAATGCTGACTGAGGTTTCAAACAAGAGAAAAGGCAAAGTCTGGGCGCGCAATAACATTAGCTTATTGCTTTTTCTTTTTTCCCCCCTCTTTATTTCTACCCCTTCAATGAGATTTATTTTTTTTTTTTTTTACACACCACATGATCATAAATACACTTTACAATGCAATATAAAATATTTGTTCTTAAAAGCAATATGTTCAGGGTTTGCTTAGGTTTATAGATATGCCGGCACCAAATGAAAAACAATGACATGAAACAATTTTAATAAAGGCACTTCCAGGTGTTCACTGACTCTTGAGTGAGAGTATGTGATGGCCACTGCTATGCATTTGTGCTCACGTTTCGTTTCACTGCATTCTAACATGTCCTGGACAACGAGGCACTCTAGCAATGTGGTTACGATTTCCTGTTTTCACAAAGAGACGCCTTTTTGTCAACTTGGCATTCTTCATGGCAGAAATATCCTTGAAGTGGCTGCTACATTTCAACATCCTTTCACTTCCTCACTTCCATCAACTTCCGTTCGTCCTCAGACTTCAACTTCCCGGAGTTCCTCGTGAGCGGCGGCCTGCGTGCTGATGTCGAAGCAGGTCACCATCATGACGCGTGACTTGCACAAGTTGACGCAAAACTCCAGCTCCTCTGTGACCCGCTCCAAGTAATCCAGGTATTCTGGAGATTCTTTATCCAAACTTGGGTCCACTTCAACTGTTCACAAAAAACATCGGTAGTTCAGATGTTGATTTAGCTATAAGCCAAAAAAAAAAAAAAAAAGACTTACACTCTCCAGTCCACTTGCTGGGATCCATCATCAGCCGGGCTTTGGTGTCCTCCAGCTCCTCCATCAACACCTCATGCTTTGATTTCAACTCCCTTACTTGCTGTTGTCTTCTCTCCAACATCTTCAACTTATTATTAAAATACAACAAGCCCTGAGGGACCATAATAATTGCTTCAATATGCATATTGATGGAAAAGCTCAATTAATTTGCAGAGAATATACAGCCAAATGTTTTCTCACCTTGTCAACATCGTGAAATGGTTGCTGAAAATGAGAAGGGAGAAAAACATTACACTGTTGAACATAATTAATATTGACTGAAGTGTGCTAATCATTTTTTTATTATTGCAATGTGTCCACTCATTAAAAGCAAATCAAACGTAAGAAGTTAACACATCTTTGTGTGGCTGTGCTAAACCTATGGGAGCAGTCAATGAGCCACAGAAGAGCAGCTATAAAAGGCAATCAGCGATGAGTGGCGAGCTGATTGAGCCTCCTCTTCATTGCACATTCTTCCACCGTTCCTCACAATTTCATTATCCTCACTCTTGAACAGTCCATATATCTTTTAAAGCCTGTTAGTAATTGCCTCCAGAACTGTTGACATTCCCGAGGAGTCAAAATTCGGAGCTTGTAGGCTCTCTGCACTGACATTTCCACTCGGGGATTTGCCACTCAGCTGACTGAAGGTCAGACGTCTGAGACATGTTATTCCTGTCTTGGTCTTTAAAAAGCAAGTGGGAAGAAGTCAGCTAAGACATTCCCACAACTTGTTGTAGATGCAAAATACTGCTAAGGCTTAGCAAGGGAGCTTCATGAGCGCCAGACGCGACATGATCCATGACAAGGTCGGCAAGATGCAGCACAATGTAGACCATGTCAGGAATGACCCGCCACGCACCTCTGCAGCTTGTTCCTGACGTCCTCTCTGAAGGCGTTCCACATCGTCAATCTCATAGACCTTGATTTCAAACGGCTCTTTCAGTGTTGGGGGCAAGTCGACCCACTGGCCTGCTGTGCCTACTTTCTTGCCCAGGGAAGAGGTATCTGGCAGGGGCGCTGGAATAAGGCGTCTTCTCTGAAAACCTGCAAAAGGACGCAAAAGCATCCATTTAGTATTTGTCTGTGAGTAAATATGTATGAGTTACAAATGATGCAAAGCTGGTCTAGCGCTGGTGGTTGCATATTTATAGGATTTTCATGACTTACTATGTTGCAGGTTCACAAATGGGAAAATATTGTACATGGCTATGGTTGAGATTCGTTTAAGCCCCGAATTCCAATGTTTGTATGTAATGGTCTAAAAAAATGGAACTAGGTCCCCCGCGCTCATGTTCAATTCATCTAACGTGATCATCACACAGTTTGAGTCGTCTTTTTGCGAAACATTCATCACCGGTTTTCCCATATATACATGAATAATTCATGGGGCGGAATCAGAGGGAAAGAAAATACAATGAAATACCAATTTACAACTGAATAAGAAAGGATAATGGAAAGGAGCGGAAACAGAGCATTTCTCGACAATGGGGCATGAACGCCAGGCAACATTGCTATATTAAAATCCTGGAAGTTTACTTTTACTTTTCTCAACATGGGTAAAACAGTATCATTCATTTCATCAGTTTCTCACCAGTTGCTCTCTTTTTGGGATATTTGGAGCTCCTTGCTCTGCCCGAAGATGACATGCCACTCTCACTCATTGAGTCGTGGGCAGAGGAAGCACTCCCTGTGGCTTCACTGTCACGAATCATACTCTCGTATCCGCTGCTGCCGCCACTATGATAGAAGAGAGCAGTGCGGCCCATTGCTGGAGGCAACTCCCCACTCAGCACACTACTGTTGTCACTGCCGTGACCACTGCTGTATCGCTGGGGCCGTCTGGGTGCTGTAATTTTGCTGTACGGGGAGGGTAGTATAGCTATCGGGGATTTGTCATCACCCACGTTCACGCCGCTGTCGTTACCGCTGTCCGAATCTCCGGAAACTCTCACGTGCTTGCCTGATATGCTACCAGTTGCCAGTTCACTCACCCGGCTGTTGGCGGCTCGTACGGCCTGCTTTGTGCCCATGATAGTCCCTCTCCCAGGCTTACTACTGACAGCGGCAGCGGTGCGAGGAGCCGATGACCTGCCTGATGGAGGAAGGTTGGCATTGCTGTTTCTAGTGACAGCAGTGGCCAAAGATTTGGTGGAGGAACTTAGACCTTTGGAACTGTTGGCGGACAATGAGCGTGCCTTACTGCTATTGAGTGATCCCAGTGTTCGAGGGTTTCCAGATGCTTTGACCTGGCCTGTTTTGCTTATAGTTCCTCCACCTGGGGATGATGGAGAGGTAGCGATAGGAGAACTTGATGAATTAGGAATACCAAATCTTGGAATGGATTTACCAATCTTGCTGCTGCTGCTACTGCCCAGACTTGCTCCACTATTTTCCCGACTAAGCCCGGCTCGGGGGCTGGACAGAGACAAACTGTCACACCTCTCCAAGGACATCTGACTACCGTAGTGATGCCCAGCTTCACCTCTTGTTCCTCTTGCCTTCAGACTTGAGGTAACTTTGACATGGCTATGGTCAGCTCTTAGGCTGGAGGTTTTGAAATTAATGGAGTCGCCTCTGTGGCGAACCTCAAGCTCATCCTCTGATCCTCCTGTTCTTGCCCCAATGTTCCTACCTGCCTCCCCATAGGCTGACTTTAAGGCACTTTGGGGTAGAAGGATCTTGGTCTTTTGGTCGAGACTGGACTTTCTTACTGGCGGTGGAGGCGGGGATATGCAACCGGGTCTGGGTAGATTACTTGATTTCTGTGAGTTAGCCTTGTTGTTTTTACCGAGAGAGGAGAATTTAAGGCTTGTGTCTGCCGCAACATCTTGGGTTCCCTTGTAATCCGTCGAGGAATGGATGACGGGGACTGTTCCGAGTGTGGTGGCACCTCTTCTTAGCTGAGGCATTCTGCTCGGAGGATCAGATTTTTTACTGGCAGACTTCTCACACCCATCAACCACTCTTTGGCATGAGGTAGACCCATGTACCTTGGATGGTCGAGGTGCACTGTTACAGTTGTTGGATACTTTGCTAGAGGCAATACCACTGGGAGGGGTTCTGACAAACCTGCTGGTGGGCACAATCGGTTGCGCTTGTGGAAGGTTGTCTGTGCGCTGCCAGGAATTTTCCTGTTTGGCGTCTTGCCTTAGTGGATCTCTGCTGTTGCTGCTACTGCCACTGCTGGGGATGGATGAGGTAGGTTTGACCTTCCTTGGAAGACTGGAGTGAATCATGGAGTGACTCTGCGAAAGTGTGGAGCTTAGCGAATGAGCTTTTGTTATTTTAGAAGGTAATCTGAGGGATGCTTTGGTTGACTCAGGAGATGGAGGGAACTTTGTCAAGGATAGTTTGCTTGAGGCATTGCTGTCACTGTCCTGTTCTGAAAAACTAAATCCACTGTCATTCAATGAATTCTTGGCATCTCTAGTTGATGATACAGAATGGCACATGTCAAGGGAGTCAAAATGTATGGTGGCTTCTGGTCCCATGTTCTTGTCTGATGGAAGGAAGACATCAGAAGTTTGAGCCCCTTCACTCTCCAGGGTGCAGACACTAACTTCACTAAGCCAAGAGCTGACAGATGAACCCCGACTATGTACACACTCCATTGCTCCTTCCTGTAGCGGTGTGACCATTTCAACATTTAACTCAGCTCCCCCAACAGATGATGTGTAGGCATCAAATTCATCATTGATGCTGCTAATAATGCTGACAGGTCTGGAGCCAGAGGTAAGGGCCTGCAGAGAGCAATCACTGTTAAAGCTGATAATGCTGGACGGCCGGCCCTTATCAACAATGCTGCCGATAGACAGCTCCTCTACCACAGTGAACACCAGCTCGTCTTCTCCATTCAGTTCCACAGGCTGCTGCAAGGTGACAGTAGCTCTCAGGATGTCCCGATCAAAACACCTATCCTGCAAGGTGGAGCTCACCTGGCAAACCTCCATTGGAGCTCGGAGAATTGGGGAAATACAAGGATCCCTCCTTTTCACAGCTTGGTGACTCATTCCTACCGGGGGCATTCTGGTGTTGGATCGTTCCGCCTTTTCTGAATGTTCCTTGCGAGAAGCTTTCTTGTTGAAGTAGATCTTCTCCCTTACAACTGGTTCAGGATGAGCTGTTGCAGCCATTGGCAATTTTTCAGCATCAACATTGTTTTCGGAAACCAAATTCCGCTCACCATCAGCACTGGTTCTGCATATATTTGGGACACTTTCTGGTTGTTTTCTTTCTGCAGGTATGCCTTGCCTTTCAGAAATGTCCACTTTGGATTTAGACCCAGGACTGCAAAACGGCTGTACGGCAATTGATTTAGGAGATTGTTTGGGTGAGGTGCCATCTTGGTTGCAAGTCACACATGCAACAGTCTTTGGTGAAACAGAGCTTGCGCTCTCCTTAGATTTGTCCGTCTTGGGGCTTGCTTGGTTTCGTTTGCCCTCACCAACAAATGCTGTAGGTTCTTCACTACCGTCTATACATTCCAGTCTCTCTTGCAGCTCGGCAAATGTGTTGCATTTAAAGAATTGGTCTCTGTCTGAGGGACCCTCCTTTGCTGTCCTCTTCTTGTTCAAGGAAGGGATGATGGGAACAAAAGCAGGTGGGCCTTCATTGTCACTAAGCTCCCTGTCTGAGATCGCAGCTCCACCAGGGCCCACATAAATGACAGTATCACATGACTGCTCACTACTGGAAGAGTAGTCTGGGTCACTGAGCAGAGAGGGTAGATCCGGGTCTAGGGCCACAGTCCGAGGATGGAAAGGCCTGAGGTGAGGTGGTCGACGGATCCTCCCTTCTTCACAGGAACTTTCCCCTCCAGAAGAACTGGATGCATACTTGAAATGAAACACAAGCGCATTAAATGGGGTTCCTAACACCAACTTCACAATGTTCCATATCTCTCTTTGACCAAAGTTACTACAGTATTTAAATTACTTGCATCTGCTCTTAAGATTCCTGACTAAAACCAGATCCCTGTTTTGTTGGTTTAACTTTCGCGATCCGAGTCATTCGGAAAAATATTTGTTTAAAAATGTTAATTTATTTCGAAATTTGAACTCACGTGTTCACATTTTCTAATACTTCCTGAAAGATTGATTTAAGCCTTTGTATTACCTATTAAAGCCTTGTTTTTAGATTCACTAACTTTTAAGACTTTTTGGGGACCCCTGTTAAAGAATGACAGTAATACTAAGCCTGTAATCTGATCTGATGAAACCAGTTGAATAGTACTGCATATTAATTCCAAAAATTCGGTCAGTCTTAAAGCAAGATTGAGCCAAAATTAATTCCTGTGCAATTATCAGTCAGGTTAAAAGTGCACATCAATAATCACAGAGAAATGAATGTCAATAAAATGAATTGCCATTGTAATCATGCCTGGAACTGTAACTGAATAAATGTATGCTGTCATTTTGCCTAATTAACTTGCGCATATATTTCCCTAATACAAAGAAATGCATTAGCCAATGCCTTAGGCAGTGGTATTGATTTCATGATTATGTGTTGAGGAGCAGGGAAAAACTACCGATGGAGTTACTGCACTGATAATCTTTCATTTGGGGCGGCATTTACACATTAATTTGCTTAATAGCTGCAGAATTACTGGAGGAAGAATGAAGTTGTGGCATGGAACATGGAAGATAGACTTTGTAATTTCAATTGCGTAATGCGGTATGACAATAAGCACTGATTAGTTATCTGACAGCAGGCATAGTATTTTGTTGAATAATGTAAATGGCTTGAAAATGTTCTTTGCTACCTGGAATCTCATTAACAGAATCAGTTCATTACTGCTGCTATCAATATTTTGATTGGCAATGAAGTGGTTCTGGTACCTTTGATTTCTTTTTCCTCATGCGATGAATGCGGGATGCCAGTTGAATGGCGGTGAGTGAGTCGGCAAAGTTAACCGGAGAATCAGAGATGTGGGCAATCATGGTGGTTCGACAGTTGATGTTGCCGAGGGACTCTCTCAGCAACATTGTCAGTTTGCTGTCCCTGCAGGGGAACATTAACACCGTCATAAATACTGTCATGAATTTCAATGACAATAAAGTGAGCTGACATCATTTTATAAAAATCGCTCCAAGGCGAACTATTAGAAATTCATTTTCAAAGTAACATTAAAATATCCACACTTGGTATAATACTAATACATAGGTGTCAAATTGAACCCCCCGGGGGCCTGATCTGGCCCGCCACATTCTTTTATATGGCCCACAAAAGCCAATTATGGGTATCGACTTCATGTTTCTCGCTGAAATACACAAATTGCAAATTGTCTTCACTTTTAAAAATGATGCAGGTATTTTTTGTTACCAACCCTCCTTTAAATAAATGTGATAATATTTAATAAAAAAAATTTATACACCTCAAATTTTAAAAAAAAGTATTTATTCATGAATTTGTTGTACATGTAAAATTAGGTGATCATGTCATATTATTTGTATTCACAGTCCTGACACCCCTCCGAAGGAAACCATAACTACAATGTGGCCTGCGACAAAAATTGTTTTAACATAATGGCTATACTACAAGTCAACTGCAGTGAAGACTGTCACCAGAAGCTAACTTAACAAACTAAACAAACAAAAACGCGACGTGACACATGATCATGGAAAACGCAGGGCCTTATCTGATACAATGACATAAACTTTGCATGGCGTCTGTGAGTAATAGAGGAGCCACACCTGTAAGGTACGTGTTTGGCTCCATTCGCCAAAGCCATGATGACATTTCCCAACGCATTCAGTGACAGACACGCTCCGCCCCCTCCGTCTCGACTTTTACTCAAGACTTTTTCACAGCTCCCCAGGTCGATGAGGTGTAGTCTGCTCCGCCCACCTGACACTAAAGGGCAAACGTCAGAGGGAAAAAGACTGAGGAAAACACAGACATGTCTGCAAAGATCCTTACACGCCGTTAATTGACGAGAAGAGGCCAGACTTGACCTGTTGGCTATCAATGAGAAGTGATTCAAACTTCTCCCAGATGTGGATCGCATAAAAACGATGTGTGACTCACACAAACAAGGAGACTACATTATGAATTCTAATTACGAAACACCAATAAACCATATAAAATAATGAGTTACTGGAAAGAAATTGCTGCTTAAATTTGTGACAAACGTTGCCAAATAAGTCCCAGAGTGGGTTGTGGGCTATTTTTTTCAATCATGCAAAAGTTCATATGAGTTGTCTCCATCTGTGTTTCTTATCATATTTTGCACACAGTGAGCTATATGTCAATGTTATGCACATTTCTTGTGAACATATCGAATTGGAATTAAAAAAAAAAAGGGAAACCCTGTGCCTGTGAATTGTATTGTAAAGAAATGACACTAACTTCCTCCCTTGCCACTCTTCTCCATGCGATACTGGTAGATGTGCAGCGTGAAGAGCATATGCGAGTTTCGTCGTTCCTCCTCATCTGCGTTGGGCTGGCTGGTGCTGCGGGCCGTTATGGCGGCATCCAGGAAAAAGGCCGCCTTTTCAGCCGTCGGGGCATGAAGCTCGTTCTGATTCTGAAGCTGTAAATGGGTGTGGTGGAGATGAGGGTTTCATAAAAAAAGGATATGGTGAGCAAAAAAAAAAACAAAAAAACACTTGATGCTTGAAAAAAAAGAGTGGCCCGGAAGAGGAAGGACGGTAGCAAAGGGGAGCTGGTTAATTGGACGTCAGCACACATTTTTGCCCATTAGATCAAGCCTCAGAGGTATTTAAAACGGCATATATGTGCACAGAGGGATGACGATTAGCAGAGGTAATGGTGCAGCAGGAAGCAGAGGTAAGTCTTTCACCATGGATGGGGTGATGATGATGAAGTTGGATGAGACAGTGAAAGAGAGGAAATATGAAAGGAAAGCGGAAGAAGAGCTGGCTGTCTTTGAAGTGGGGGCACATACACATTCACCCAAACATCTGACAGCAACACCTGTGAGTGGCTTTTCAAACCGACACCATCCCCCAATAATACTTCTATTGTGCTTCGAAGTGCTCACACACACACACACACACGTAGTAGATGCTGATGGATGCTGACACGAGAGTCAATGCAAAGGTAAGTTGAAAGACATCAATAAGGCACCGATGGCTTTAGTGGAACTATAGACAAATATGCTCGAGTACAACTGACAACAATATCTGAGAGAAAAAAAAAATCTAATCAGCCAAACCCCTTTGAAGGCGGATGTTCCTGCAAGGAACAATGCCACTATTTCCCAACAGAGATTTTGTAAAAGCCACAGAGAAACTACAAATGTTGGCCGTTTCTTACTTGAGTGCCACAGATGGGATCCTCTCTGAGATGGATGCCTGGCGACTGGCCCTCCTGCTGGTTTCCCGTCGATACTTCAGACAGCAGGTCCTTCAGTTCTTCTTCTTGCCCGAAGATTTCCACCGCAGACACCCGGACAGAGAAGCGTGCGCCCGTCTTTTCCTTGCGTTCGTTGATGAGCTTGAAGAGCCAGGAGATGGCACAGGGTACAACACCTAAGGTCTGAGTGGAGTTGTCTTTGCCAATCATAGTGTATGTCTTTCCTGTGAAGAGAGCAGAATAATTATATTATTAATTATGGACAGAAAAAAAAAAATTGGCGAGAAAGATATAATATCATTGGGCAAGGAATTGTTTTGGGGAAATAATGGAGTTGAGGTCAATGCAGTAGAATGCATCTTTAAAATTGCAAAGTTAAGGCAATTTGCGGTCCCAGTTTTTTTTGCGTTATTAATTTAGTATTTTCATTGATTGCCTACATTTTATAGCATACATTTGAGTTTAAATCCAATGCCTCATGAAGAAAATACCCATATGTGCTGATGAGCTAATCAGAGAATCGCTTTTGGCGGTTGTCAGACGCACAGCGTGCTCCTCGCCTTGCTGGTCACGTCCGTGCTTCCCATGCTGTAATGTTATGATAGCGCAGTGGCATCGTGATAAATATGGAATTTTCGAATGAAGGTCAATTTCAACACATAAAATGGGAATGTACTGTTTTCAGCAGCCTCATCATCATCAATGTCGTTGGGAGTTGTTGTGAGTACAGGTTGTTACACTGTACAATATGACTTATTTATAATTTTGCTGTTGTTATATATTATACATGTTTGAAAATGTTTCTATCATTTTAGAAGTATCTTGAAATACTTTAAAATAAAAATGTAAGTGTAGTCAATAACATGCCTTGGTTGTATATCGCGGATTTACCTTAATGCTGGGATGTGAACGTGACCTCCGTGATGGAGGGGTATTTATTGTGCTGGCTTTTGCTTATGGCACACCTGTTAGGCTGAATTTTGAAAAACTATCATAGTTAAAGATTCCAAGTTTTTTTCTAGCTAAAATCTCTCATTAAAGTTGATAAATAACCTGTCTTTGCTGTTCATTTACGTTTATTTTAGCATAAGCCGAACGCACGGCACCAAAGCATTCATGCATCACATATTGTAATGCAGGTTATATATATTGCTTAGGAGTTAAAAAAAATGAATGCTAAAATGAGCTTGGAAAAAGTAAAGGCAAAAAGTGCAATTGCAATATTGAGAGAAAAAAAAATGTAAACTATATAATTTTTCAATATCATTCAGCCCTACTTTTAAGTGTGTGTGTGTGGGGGGGGGCTTACCAAGCTTAACTTGTCCGAAGCAGAAAATGCACCCATCTGCGCCATTCGCCACTGACTGTATGACCTCCGCTACTGTACCTGAGCACACCTCAGCCTGTGGAAAAAAAAAAAATCCAACGCTCAAACCAATTTACAGCCACAAAGGAGCCCACAATACATCAACAAGTAGGCTTTTAAATGAACATTTATTTGGCATCGGTTAACCAAATCTTGTGAACGGCTGCAGTATTTTTCACTGCTCTGCCGTGTATGCATGTTTTAACGCGTTACTCATTTTTTCAATTTGTTTTAGTATAGGCCCTCCGGGGCAGCGCTCGTGCAGCAGACGCCCCCCTTCCCATACATCATACAGCAAACAAGGCTTCTAACAGCACAGCAGCTTGCTGATACAGTTAGCCACCAGCAGTGCAGTCCCAGCGGCACCATCTGAGCATGTTGGCCTCAGCTCTGCAGTGAAAACGTTTTAGGCTTAAACTATCAGCCGCTTACTTAGGCAAACACTTGTTGCAAGTAGAGGGAATGATGAAGCATCTCTCTCCATTACAGAGGTGATGTCTATCTTGAGTAATGATGCTTTGCACTTGGATTTATTAAAAGTTCCCTGCAGCGTGGGGAACTTTTAGAGTGTAAATTGCATGACAATTGTGCGTGTTTTCAGCGCAGATGGTGTCAAAGTCCTCCACCGTATGTGTCTAACCTTTTGTCTTTCATGTCAGTGGGTATGCTTCCCAAGGGGCTGCGATTAGATATAGCAGTGAGGTTAGATATAACTGGAGTGGATTCAAACCATTCCCCAGAGGGCTTAAAAGGCCCAGCTGTTAGGCCCACAGTGGTAAACGTGCCCCCTGACCCAAGAGCGGCATTTTTAAGCCCCCGGCCACTCCCTGTCACATTAAGACGTTCCTATACCCTTGAGAGAATAAAGCGCCACACGACACCTTCGGAAACAGTTCAGACACACGCACAATGACATATGCACTTACTTGTGAGGCGTCCTGGGTAAAAACTGCATCAAAGGCAAAAATCTTTGGGACAGCAACAGTGGCGGAGCGTCTGTGTCCTGAACTTGAGTGTGGCGGGCTCGATGCGGGATCGTAGAGGGTTACCTGCTTTTTCCTGCTGTCCACTTTCAAGAAGGACTGAGACTCTGACGAGTCTGTCGCCTCCAAAGATGGGCAAATACGCATCATAACTTTGACCTGGAGCCCAGAGTGAAACAAATTGCAAGGGAGATAAAAGGACAGGTTTAATTATAAAGCAAATAACAAAGCATGAAAAATGGCCTGACTCCACTAAAACAGGGAGATGCAAGAACATATTTTCAGTTTTACCACACAAGGAGAAAAATTACAGGCTACATTGACCATCTTTTTGCTTTGAGTGCTGACAAAAGAGAATAAATTACATAGGCATTCTGAATATAGCTCAGGCGCCAAAAGGAAAGCTTTGTGCATTAACATCACGTCATCTGAATCAAGGTTGATGGACAGCGAAGGTTTCCATGGAAACACTCAATCCAACATTGACTGGCAAACCCGGCAGGTCAGCCTAATGCCTAATGGTGTCAGCGCGAGGCGGCAAGGTGTGCATTGAAAGTCAAGGCATAGAGTGGTGCGGATGAATGTGTGAAGCGAGTGCCATGCGAGAGGATTAGCGCTCCGGCGGGGGGGTTTTCTGGACGAGGGGAAGCTCACCAGCATGGGAGTGCACACGCATAATCCCCTCATAGCACCTATTCACTCTTCCTAGGGTGCACATTTAGCACATTCTATAGGCCGCCATCATGTCCAACCGCTATATTACCACGAGGGATGTTATATGCCTAATCACCATGGTTACAATGGGTGAGGGTTGCCAGTTTAGTATAACAAGCAGTAATTCCTGCTGCTACTCTTGAAAAGTATATAACGTCAGTGGGCGTCGCCCATTTATGCAAGGCAGCCTGTACACCACTGTGTGTGACAAACCGCCCCCCCAACCCCCACACGCATAAACCAGTTGTGCCGCAGTACTGCCATCCAAGTTTTACTGTTTCTTTCAGCATCAATTCACTTTAAGGCCAATTGTGGTTACTGCACAGCTTTAAAGTGAAATGAATACTCATTCATTTGAAGGGTGGAGTCAATTAGCGACTTGGAAGGGAAGTGGAAGGCACTTGGAGATGTGGAAAGTGATGCCCAGCTGGAGAGGATTGTGGGCATCATTCTAGATGACTTTTGGATCAGTTTGGCAGGAGTCTTTATCGGATAAGTCAACCCAAAAATTTTCTTTTCAAGAATATTTTATATGCAAGCGTACTGGCCGGAACAGTATTCTGATTAATATTGGGTTTGTGGAATATGAATTAAGTAAAATCCACCACAGGGCGCAGCCATTTTGTCATTTATCTCAAAATGACATCACAGTTGCTCAGAGCTCAGGTAACAACCAATCACAGCTCTGCTTCAGAAAACGTGTGTCGTGATTGGTCGTTTCCTGAGCTCTAAGCAACTGTGACGTCATTTTTAGTGGACGAAAGTGACAAAATGGCTAAAAACGGGTGGATTTTGCTGCTTAAATCCTATTCCAAAATTGCAATATTAATCAGGCTGCCATGTTTAGACTAGTGATTGTACATTAAACATTTTATTGACAAGAATTTTGGGGGGTTGACTTCCCCTTTAAACCTGCACAAAAGCCTACGGATAACTAAATACTACTTCCCATTCAGGCACCAGCGCTCTAAAACAATTCAGCAATCACTTTCTTGTAAAGAGCATTTCTTCCATTCAGCAGGGGAGCTGTTGCCATGACTGACCCGTAATATTCTCAACATATGCACATTTGCTGTGACATTTCAAGAGTGCTTCCACGTAACTGCAGCATCTCACATGGAGGCTACCAGCCAAGCAAATGCTTCAGCTATATTTATGTTGGCAAAGAGCGCATGCTTGAGGCCACAGAGGAATGGCTCCACTACTTTCACACCTCTGACGACTGTGCTAATGGCCGCTGGTTTGCTGCTCCTAGAGCCCCCATCCAGTCCATTAGAGTGGTTTGGCAATCCCCAAATCAACACAGTGCCGAAGTCAAAAGTAGATGTGACCCACTTTTGCCATGACACACAACGAAACAATTTAAAAGAGGGCCAAGCAAGGTGAAAGTTAGTGGATACTGCTATTATTATTACTTAGTCAATCAACAATTGAAAGACTGCTGGTCAAAAAGAGAAAAAAAATGCAATCACTTTAGATTATAACTCATCGTTATACACTTGAAACAATGCCAAAAATGTTAATCACCTCTGTGGAAACAACCCCTTCAGGTGCACAGATGCACAGTTTACCACAATTTTGGGCTTGTTTACAACACAGACTTAGTGTGTCTCACTGGGAAATTCACAATAAATGGCCCGACTGTCTGGATACCTGGCACAAAAGAGCAAGCGCTTCCTACCCAGGTGGGACCGAATCTTGTTCGGGGACTTCTGTTTTATAAATACAGGACGCCAGCTCACACAAACAATAGCCAATAAACCACAGAGGAAGAGTGATGTGTTTATGCAGCTTACTTTAATGCCTGCTCAATCGCTACCAGTTTGGCTTTCGTCGGTGCACAGTAGAGCTAACATGGAAATAGAAAACCTGTTGTTGATACATCTATAGTCGTCTTTTGCCACCCTCTTAATCTATGCAGTGAGTGGAATGCTGGTCTCACAAATGAGTGGATTCATGACATTCCTGCAGGCTTATCAGAATGAGAATGTTTGGGCCACAGTAAACTGCCTGTACCATGTTGTCCAGTGTGTCTCGACTCAGCCAACCAGAATAAGTTTGAACAGGCAAAAGTTTTGCCTTAAATTGGCCCTCATTGTGTGTGATTGCTCACCTTGCCCATCCCTGGGTTTTCTTTCACTTTGGACACGGCGCGGAGCAGGCATGGTGGGGCAGGAGGGGGCGACACCTGCAGGATGCCACTGAAGTTGGTGGGGTAGATGGACGGCTCCTGTGGGTGGACCAGGGAAGGCTGCTGCTTCTTCCGTTTGGAGGACAGGTTCAGCTTCTGAGCTGCCCTGCAAGGAAACAAGAACACTGAATGTAATATTCCCCAAAAAGAAAAAAAAAACGTAAAATAGGCAAAAGTATAGCTCAACATTTTACAAAGTGTTCTACTACAGGAGACAAAATATGTTGCGCAATACGCAGAAGGCCAACAAGTTCTCTCGTTTCCCCAAGAGAACAAATTCAAACAAATCCATTACAAAGACTCAAATAGTCATTCGTCTTCTTCAGAGTCTATTCTTATATTTTGCTCCCCCCCAGGGGATCTTTGTGTACTATTGACATAACTGCGAAGAGCATTGATTTTTATCTAAAACAAACAAACGCACACCTTTCACAGGAAAAGGAACAATAACGACAATTGGAAGACTCTCCTCTGAGGCAATTACAACACATAATATCCTCCTGTCTTCTAATTCAAAGCGGAACATGCAGATTTTATTTTTTTAACTTATCCGAACCAAGTAACACAAACCACATTCTGGAAAGTCCTCTAATTGTTGTCCGCTGTTTAGTGAGAGTCAGACACGTTCAACTGAGACTGGCTCATCAACTTCTTTCGGTCTTGCTATATCTCTGCAGGGAATATAGCCAAACTTGGGTATGGAATCTGCTCGGATCACCTAATATCCCATCTGAAAAAAATAATACTTCTAAAACTCAATGAAATTGTCTGTACTCTAGTTGCTGTTGGGAGGCCACATGGGAGAAGCAACACAAGCGTGTATGAAAAGCAACAAGCAAGCCCCATTAGTCCTTCTCAGGAATCCACCGGACAGAACTGGGCGGGCCGTTGACCAAAAACACCGCCCCCCCCGCCCCGATTCCCTGAGTCTCGGAGTGACAACTACCACCGCCCCTCCCCTCCCTCTCAACACCCCCTCATCCCTCGCCTCGACACTGTACGCCCCCCTGCAGCGACAGCCCTTGAGCACAATCAGGGAACACGCTGCCGGCTGATGGAATAATTATTGCATCCAAGAGGGCTACAGGAGGAGGTTCTCCCCGGGGAGTTGCTGATGTGTGAGAGCATGCCGGCTGGATTGTGTGGATGAAAAAAATGATGGCGGTGTAGGTGAACGTGAGGTGAAATGAAAGAACGGTTGAAAATACACCGGAGCACATGTGGATTTATGCAGTGCACATTTGTGCAGCCCATTGAGTCAAGATAAATGTACCCCATCGTGCACCCCTCGTTCTGCTTCAGCTATGAGATATGTCATCAATCATCAATAAGCAACAGGAAATACAAAGATGCAGATATTGATTTGAAACTGTAGTGCAGTGTGGTGTTTTCACAATCAAACACGGTCAACCTCAGGCTTAATTCACGCCGCGCGTCAAAACTGCAGCACATGTACTTGCAAGGAAGCACAAATGTGATTTATCGCTTTTTTTTTGTTTTTTACCCAAACAACAAATGCACAGGAAACGCAAAAGGAAATTGAACGACTTGTCAGTTCCTCTCTCGCTAACGCGCCCCTCAGCTCTCTTTCTTGGTCATGATCAGTCAACGGAGGATAAGCTGTGAGGACAGGCTCAGGCAGCTTGTCCACCTGTTCACTGCCAACACTGAGGCGATGACGCTGATTCGAGTGCAATTTGGAATGAACGATCAATAAAGAAAAGGTGTCAGACTGAAATCTGCTCATATCTACAGGAAATGAAATAAAGTTAAAGGGAATGCTTTGTCGCATACTTACAGCTCTTTCCAATCCATTATCTAGAGGATGCTCATAGTCAGCAAATAGACACCTGATAAAGTTCAACTTTGCAGTCCATGTCTGTGTTGTCAGCATTCTCCATTACTTGAGCATTTTATAAGCCGCCACAGTGTGGCAAGAATGGAGCGAGGCGGGGCCACTCGCCAGCCGGGGCGCAGGGGTCCTTTTCACTCCGATGGCAATCATAGAGGGTCCACCTGATTTCACACAGGGAAGTCGATGCAGAGAAGGAGGAGGAGGTGTGGGCAACCTCGAAACGGAATGGGGAGGGGGGCGTAGGACAGAATGGGCAAACAGGAAGAGTACCCGGTGAGTGGGGGGGGGAGCAGGTAGTCCGCAGGGCTTTTTGGAAGGAGGAAATGAGGGGTCAGGACGAGACTGAGCATCTCCTCATTTCACGCATCGCTAACGCACTTCGAAAAGCTTTCCATCTCTCTGCCCCCAAAAAGTTCAGCCGCCATCCAAAGATTCAGGAATCCAGCAACAGTCTCCACACAGTTTTGCGCTCTTCCCCTTCATTCACATCCATTCTGCATTCACATCACACGCCGTGTGGTTAATCCCCTTGCTGATTCTGAAGACCACGTCCTTCCCAGAGTCTGTGCTGCTCACATGCAGGAATGAGCATGCCTGACTGGGCTGCAAGATTTCCACTGGCTGGCTGAGAATGAGAAGAATTCCTGGTCTGCCTCTTGCTCCGTCTCCTACCGGAGAAATTGTGGCAGCTGTCCTGCTATGCCTCTCTCTCTTTCTCTCTCTCTCTCTCTCTTCTCACTCTCTCTCTCTCTCTCTCTCTCACACACTCTCTCTCCTTTCTCTTTTCCCCCAGCCCATCCCCTTTTCCCTTCGACAGCCAGACGGAGTGTCAGCTCACTCGATTGCTGGCTGCTGGCGGCGCAATTTGGGAGTACTGTTTTTCTCTACATGTACACGCGCTCGCACACACGCACGGACGCACACACAGACAACCCCCCCCCCCCCCACACACACACACACACAGGCTCCTATAACCCCAATGCGCGAACACGCATGCAGTGCTGCACCCCACTGCACGTCAGATGAATACTTAATGCACACAGGAGCCCTCTCTTCTTTTAGGGTCCCACACTTCAAACAGATTAGGTTAGTATGCCTACAGTACATGCATGTGAGTATGATGGTGTGGCTAGCCATTATATTACATGCATTTGTATTTTGTCTTTGTTGCAGGATATAGTCAACTGGGTGTTATTAATCAAAAGGACTAGATGCACAGATGAGGAAGGATATATTTAAGAGCAACTAGATGAATAACCTGAATGAGCAATGTTACGACTAGATGAAAGCGAGATGGCATTGAACGAGTGACATCATCGAGGGACAGATTGATGCTGGACCGTGAGAATGAGTGCAGTCAGTCAACGGTCAAGGGTAGAAAAAGGAGAATGAAAGCCTGCGCGTGGGCGAGCATCAGGGCGAAAGCGCCCCGTATTCCCTGGGCTGCCAATTTAGCACGAGCTCCCTGGGCCACCGACCAACCAGTCTTGTTGGAGAGCGTCCGACAGAGTGAGTGTGAGTGCTGCCAGATGAAAGAACATTCAGCACAAATATACACACTCGCTCTCTGCAACTTGCCGCTTCTGACACAGTGCCCCTTTTATGAACTTGGATGGATTGACTATGGAAGCAGAGTAGAAAAAAAAATCCAGACCCCTGCCTACCTATTTGCCGAGCACGGAATTGTAATGAAGCGGTTTGATGTATCACGTAACCTTTCGCTTCTTCCAAGCCTCTACACGCTTCTCTGTGCTGTTTTGTAGCGTGTCCAACTTAATTTGCCTCAGGGGCTTATTTCAAAGTGCAGCAGTCGTCGCTCCCCTCCAGATTTGCCACATGCTTCCAATTCCCTTGTATCCTGTTGGATCCTGATTGCCAAGCATCCACACGGAAGACAATACTAATGTGAACATTGCTCACATTGACAGGCGAAGCAATCATTATTAGACTAATGCTTCGTCCCTCAGTGAGGTTTCAAGTGTTATATGTCGAGATGACGTCATAATTGGGAGTGGTCACAATTGGAAGTGCTCTGATAGCATTTCAGCTTCATCACTGTCACCCACGGAACAAACCTCAGGGACAGATAATGATTCTTGCATAAAGAAATGACCCAAAAGAATGATGGCTGTAAGGAAAAAAAAAAGGAAAAGCATCAGGATTGTGTCCTCTCTTGCTGAAGGAGGCACAGTGGGGAAGAAAGGAGCAGAGTTTGGCCTGCCCCCCTTCAAAGATTCACTTTTGCCCGCTGTCACGAATGGCGCCAGCCTCCTTTGCAGCCATTGGGAAATTAACGAGAGAAATTCCTCAGCCCCAGAGAATCATTAGTTGCTTGCACCCATTACCTGGTTTGTGCAAATTTGTCTGTGTTCCCCCACGCCAGCTGTACAGATCTTCAGGTAGACCTTTTGTGGAGCTAATTACAATGTTGGCCACATTTACTATCCTTGACATTTCCTTTCGGTGATTCTCCCTTTTTTGTTCCTTTGTAGTCATGCAGGGATCAGATGAGTGAGCGCGATATCAGACTGTGCACAGCACATGCACGCGGTGCAGCTGATTAGCTGTCCAGCATGGCTCTTCATGAATGGAGACGGGAATGTTGAGCTCAAGCCAGCCTCACCACTGTGCAGTGATAATGACTACAGCACAATGCTTCCCACTCGCTCGCATTTGGAGACATTCCGAATTTCTCCTGGATTTATTAAAGGAATCTTCTACGGGCTCACAAAACCATGTTGTTAGCCGGCTCGGCTGCCAAACTGCCATTTCAGCAGATGCTCGGGATTGACTGAGGAGGATGTGCGCTAGTCTTTCAGGTGAGATGCTGTGTTTTGGAGAATCAATAGGAGGAAACCTCCCCTGAGCTAAAATCACTACACACTGTCTTATTGATGGGCTGCCCTTGACACGATCAAACACCCTCTTGGCCCAAAGATGTGCGGGGGAATAACAGAAATGCAGCACGAAATAAAGAAGAGCAACACACAATGCACCAGATTCAAACAATGCAGACTGGTATGGCTCCGATCCAAATATGTGACAAATCTGCATATCTATGCTAGACTACAAATGACCATGATGCCACATGGCCCGACCGATGTCACGCTTCGGTGGCGATTCAGCATTCGTGACAACATGTTCACATAGTCATACAGTAGATACAGCCAAGACTTTGGAGCAGCGAGAAAGGCCACCCAGTAAGGATTTACATTAGCAAATCATTGAGGTTATTCACACCATGTTGGCTGTCTTATGTGTATTCATCGTAAAAACCTCAAGAGTCACTCAGACCAGACGTTTAATGTAAGCTAGGAAATGCACGGCTTTGCGTTTATAAAAACAAAGCATGAGGCACACTGGGCGAGAACAGACATTGGAGAAAAGACACAAAGCTTTGTTGTGATGTGTAGTGAGCTTTATGATCCTCCTTATGAGGGCTCGTCTGCAATCACGAGACCAGCAGTGTAAACATTTATTTTCTCCCTTCCTCTTCCTTTTCCTAATTCACTAAAAACAAACAATGCCTAAGACCACGACGTCATAAACACAGAGATTCATCCTTGGAGTGTTCAACAAAGCGGCAAACATCTGGTATTTCAATTTCACAAGTCAATATTTCACAAACCAAGAAGCAGAAGAAGACAAAAAACATCTTTCCAACCATTTTGAAATGATGGCAGCTCAAGATATGTTAAAACGGAAAGGGAGAATCAACATCCTTATCTGTTGCTGAGTGAATCTTATCACTCCCAAGCATGGAAGATTTGAACTGACTGCCTGCCTGTCTTCCCCCGGCTTGTGCATAGTCTGTCATCTCTCCAGCGTCAGTTTACACTGGAAAAAAAGCCCAACACCTCCAGGCAAAGATTTATTAGAAAGAGATAAATGAATCCCAGTTAAAGCGGGCAGTGACGGATGTAATGTCCAGTTAGCTGGGCAATATCCTGCCCAGCACGTACCAAACATAATGCACCAAGGCCTTTGAAGACGTCTTTGTTGCCACATGGTGTTGAACAATTGTTTTGTTTCTGACCGACCTTGGACGGCAAATCCTAAATGGAGTAAAGTTTTTGTGTGAAATAATGCCTGTGGATATTCTCATTCATTTTTATTTCACTCTACTGTTCTGGTTCAGGCCTGTCGCACAATGTGCGCTGCGTTACAAAACGACTTTGGATCACAAAAAAAAAAAAAAAAAATGACAGTTGGTTTACTCAAGTAACTTGCCAGCGTAGTTTTGATGGTGGTGCTGTTCCTCAATCAAATGTAAACTCTAGTGAGGTTTGATTCCATATCACCAATCAAACAGAGCCTGGCAGGGAACAGCGAAAAAAAAACTTTAAACGTTTTGCCTCTTATCTGAGCAGGCTTCATCAGTTAATGCATCAGGCTAGTTGTGAGTTGGCTGGTGCTGACCCAACTGGCCTGGAAAAGTGGAAAAATGTCTTCTAAGACAAATAGAGCAGACAGCAGCAATTGAGTCAATGCAAGTGAGGATGTTAAATGATAGCAGCCAGCCTCTGCATCAATCGTTTACTAATTAACAAACTACATTTGTTGCTCATGCAATAAACCTCTAAACATTGGTGAATATATAAAAAAAAAGAGGAGGGGGATGATCAAAAGACGTAAGCATGAGAGTAAAATGATGAATAAATCAGAGATTATGATGATGGAAAAATAGAAAGACTGACATTTACAGTAAGATAAGAAGAAACGCCACAAGAACGAGCAGCTGAGTCTTCTGTAACGGCTCAGTGCCATTGAGGCTCTACCAATGCGGCACTACAGTAATTTTATGCCTGAGAAGGGAAAATTGATCATCGAGGCTTTGACGCAGCCACCTTGGAATGTTATTTTCCCCCTCAAAAATGGTATTCCCCAGCTGGCCGAGAATAAATTGAACAGTTGGTGCAAAAACTCATCAATATTCAGGAAAACCTGGTTTGGTGTAAAGGCAGATTAGAATAAAGTGCAATCAACCAGATTAACCCAAACTTGTAATAACATGGTTATAAGGCATATCTCTTTTGCATTGAGACTTTAATACATACATGAAGACAAAAGGACCAAAAGTGCTCAAAGTGTGCAAAGGAGAAGTGTGTTTCCATGGGGAATGATTTGAGTACTTAAATGCACCATGTGGATGTGTGACCCTCCTTGCTGTAACTTTCTGTCTTTTGTAGGTGTTTCCTGCTCTCCTCGTAAAAGCACTCCAGGCCACAAAGCTCTCTTGACTAGACAACCATCTTAATGAGGGCTTAAGGCCAGTAAATGAGGGACATTTGGGGGCAAAAGTCAGGGACTATAGATCTATTTACAGTTCCATTTTATTGTTTTCACTAATGCGGCCTTAAATAGGCTGAACATTAGGTCATGGACGAGTAGACAAAAAAAGGGCACTGGCTCTGTAGGACCCAATTGTCAGTCGATGAGATGAAGGAGCCAATTTAAAGCCCTGGGGGAAAGAACTGGAAATACCTGCAATGAGAGTCAAAGATTAATCCTAATCTTTTGTTTGTGAGGGACTAAATTGTAGCTCTGCACATTAGTATGTTCAGTTATTACGTCAAACCTGATTCAATGCACCGCACAAAAATTCACTTTTCATCTGATGGGTGGCAGATGATAATGAAGACATATTCTCCTTAGGTTGCACAGACTGCTGTTTATCCCACCCACCACCTCACCTTCACCCCCAGCCGCACTGGCACCGCTGACAAAGATTAACAACTGCTTTCATCCCTTCCTGTGCATTCACACCCCGCTCCTGCACACCCTGCACCAGCTATTTCGGCTGCGCTGATCTCCGCGGCTGCAGGGAATCATCTGGTATGACTTCACACACTTGGTACACATGTTGAACTCAGAATCAACCGCCATTCCCACCCACACCTTCCCTTGAAAACCTCAGGATGTGCTGCATTGCTCACCTCACCAATGCGTGAATAACAGTCTAGGGAATTTGTCCAAAATATTGAGGGTTATAGAAAAAATAAATAAATAAATAAAATTAACGTATCTGAGTTGTACATGATAATTGTGGAAGCGACAGCTTCTGCCCTGTGCACTTTATTTTTGGATTAATCACTTTCAACCAAGGAGACACACCCAGTGGTTATTTATTTGAATGTCCACTTAAAGGCTATTTACAACAAAGCGCCCTGTAGGCTGCAAAGATCATTTCTGTGATTAATCAGTGGATCCAGACGGCTACAAAGTGGTGAGGGGAGGGGAGTTTCGACATGTGTTTATTCATCTTTCATGTATATCCGACTTGATAGGCAACCTAATAAACGCTGCAGGCGTTCAAGTCAGCCACAAGGAGCCATTGTGTCAGTGAGCGAGCCACGGTCGCAGATTAGAAAGGTGAAACGATCGAGTGGAACATAGCATAGCTGCAGATAAAACATTGAATATTCAACCATCACAGAAGAGCTGTGCTACAAGAATATTATTAAGTCAAGAAGAGGATCCTGTATCACACACACAGGAACACAGGCCAGGCCACATAATGTGTATGGCGCATAATGGGATTTTTTTACATCTACTGCCAGATAGCTCTTACATATCGTGAACAGATTACAGAATAATCCTGCATTGCGCAAAGGAGATGTGATAAAAGCTTTGCTGCGACTGTCTGAACAAGACTTTATGCATTCTCAAAGGTAGCGTCTATTTCAGGTGTTGGCAAACTACGGTCCGGGGGCCACATTCGGCCCGTTAAACGTTTTAATCTGGCCCGCCAAACTTGAAAGAAATGACATAAATAAACCTTGTTAATGTTTTATTTTCTAAATACTCTGTTTTTTTCAAAAACATATGTTGTTTTAATGCTTTTGTTCACTTTCATTTAAAATTAAATAGATATTTTTTCTCCGATGAGGTAAGGTTACCAAAACATTTCATCCATCTTCTCCTGGTCCGGCCCCTCTGTCAAATTTTAGAACCCATTGTGGCCCGGCAATCAAAAAATTTGCCCACCCCTGGTCTATTTGCTGAAAAAGTATTTATATTAATGCATGCTCAATATTGGGCTCCAGTGGGATGTTTGTATCAAAATAGATTAATTAAAAAAATGCGCTATGATGATATTAAAGAGTTTCCCTTTTGAAGTTGTAAATGATGATTTAAGTGCAGCGTGGCCCACCCTCACAATGATTTTATCCTCAGTGGTAATCTGAGCTGGGACTTTCCCCCATTGATAAACACGTTGTGTGTGTTTTCCAGAGAGAAACATTTCGGGAAATCAATCGACAAGCACTGATTAGGCATCTATTAGTAATTCATAGAGAACAGAAGGACCGTAGTGACGCTGCATACTAAGCAGTGATGCATGAAAAGTCTGTCACGAGCCATGTTTGTTTCTGTGAATTGTACCAGATTAAAGCCAGAGAGCAATCTGGGGATCAGAGGCCAATCGGGCTTATTTTGCTCATACATTTCCACAAATGCAAATCCCCTTGCTAAAGCACTTTAGCGCAACATTATCACTCTCGCGCTGTTTGATAACAGTGTGCATTTGCATGACTAACACCAAAACTTCAATTTTGTCATTATCAGACAGTACAGACAGAAAGCACAATTTATTGCTCATAGATAGCAGACCATGCTATCATGCATCCACTCACCACATTGGAAATGCAGGCAAGACCAAGGGTTGCTCAGCAAAAAAAAAAAAACTATTGTTTGGGAGAAAATGTCTTTCTGTGCTAATCTTGGAGCCCCATGGGGATTTGATCCACTGCTCAATTGATTGTGAATGCTCTATATGGGCTGGAAATGGAGTGGTGCGAACGCTTTGACCTTTTCTTCCCACGTCCAACTGGCCACACATATTTAGATGTTTTTATCACCTCTACCAATAGAAGACAAAGGCATCCCTATGTTAGGTGACAAGTAAGTACAAAAGTCCTCTCATGACTCCACATGTGAAAGGAATCTATCAGGAGTGCCATGCTTCTTCCTCTCCCCGCAGGGTTTAGTCCACACGGACCAGGGGTGAGCACATAACCTCACGTCAGCACTTCAGCTCTTTTGTTTGTCAGACATCCACCCTCTGCAGGCTATGTGAGTGGGCCAGACAGACTTACTGACTCAGAGGTTTATCTGGGGGAACGAAAGAGCGGGAGAGAAAGAGAGAGAGAGAGAGACAGAGAGAGCGCACACGCAAGCCGCACCAAACATTCTGCTTTAGTTCTCACTTGCAGGTTGGTGATGACAGGCACAAGTGATACCCTGCTGGCCGTCACAATAGCATGCATCAGCCTGCTGCTGCAGGGCGAGATACAATCCCAGGCAAAGAGATAAACCCACTGGAAAGTATGCATCAAATTCAGCACCAACAGAGAGTCGAAATCGGAATTACCTATGCAGTGAACAGCCTATGCTCCCATAGCAACTGTTCGGTGAGAAACGAAAAGAGCTGTGGGTGGATGAGCGAACACATGAGGGTTGACGGAGGATTTGTCCTTGACGCAACAAGGCCAGGCTGGATCTCCATCAACACATCAGCCTTGGCGAAGCCCAGCTGGGCTTGGATGAAATCACACCTGTGAATTTGGGCGAGCAGCCCCAGTACAGCCTCGGCCATTTCTGTCTGGCACTTCACGGTTAGCAGCAATTAATTCCACCATACTGATTAGAGCAGTAAAATAGCAGTCAGTGTTTTATCCAAGGGTGAAAAAAGATAAATCCAGCAGAGGAAAGACACCATCTCAAATTCCACCCACTACCTACTTCTGATTGCACCATTTGCTGCCCTGGGAAGGTGTACTCGCCTTCAACAGATTGATATGAAGCAGTTCTCATTTGTCAGGTGGTTTCGAGGTGCCCGTGTTAACATTACAGTCGCATCTCAAAAGAGAGCCAGCATTTCAGCACTGTGGTTTTTTTCTGCTATGCTATACATTCTGCTCACACTCTTGCCCCGGTAGAGGAATCCATCTTGCGGCGGCTTGACAACACAACCATTACCCTCTCACCTCCAGGGAGCCGACAGTCCAGACTCAACTATACAAAACTGCACAGCAGAGAGAGAGGAATTGAGCCGATAGAAACATACTTTTTAGACATAAAAAGAGCAGTGTGCAGGAAATACAAACTAAGGAAAAATTAGATTGCAAACAATATCAAGACAAATAAGATGAACGTTGATCCCCATATTGTTAAATCTAATAGTCTCCCACACATTTGCACATCTCCGGTTCCTGATGTTGTTAGAATCGAGCCCGAGCTGGATTTCCGAAAGACATAATTTACAAGCACATCGATGCGTCCTTTTATTCCTGCCATGTTGTTCCAAACTCACTCGGTGGACCTCTGTACTTCACATAATTTGCCCCGCCTACCTGTCAGGAGTGATGATGTCTACTGTCAGTCAAACTGCAGCTAACCAAATAGCGCTGCCCTCATTTGTCTGCCTTCTTTTATAGACATCCCACCAACATGATATAAGTCAACGAAGGATGACTGCCAGCTTCTTTGCTAAACTAGACTATAAATAATACACAATATATAATAATATTAATGATATAAAAAGAATAAAGAGTTTCAGTATGTGCCAGTCAATACATTTGCCCCCGTTTTATATATTATACAACACCCGATAAAACCTTTTAAAGCCCCTCCGACTACACATTATCACAGTTAGAGGAATAAACATTCTACCATCTCGCCACTTCTATACACAGATCTAATGCATGAAGCGATGCTTATCCCTCCATCTCACTAAATTACAGCCTATGTAGAGAGGCCTATTCAAATGTCCCAACTTTCTCTGTAAAATCTGTCATATTTCCTTTTAAAAGCCAATGACGTGTTTCTATGGTTACTCAGAGCAGTCCAGAATGAGGCGGAGGCACAAAAGTGAGTGTGCACAAGAACGTCGGCTGAATGGCCCCCCGCCACACGGGAAGATTCCTTGTGTACGATCATAGTCATTAGCAAACAACACTCACCTGGACAGCAGCTGCTGAGCAGGTACAATAAACCCGCTTCCTCCCGACTCTCCTTTAGGGTCACATTCCTGTAAACAGCTGTCCAACCCGTGCCCCTGGAGCCATGATGCCACCGCTGCACAACCCGCAGCATCTCGCAATACTGTAGTTCATTATTGAATGATCGATTTTTTTAATGGGTTTTTAAAGTATACAGCCAAGTCCGAATTCAGACTCGCATGCCTTCAACATAGCAGGCAGCACTGAGGTGAGATGCAGTGGAATTATGAAGACGACTCTTCAGTGATAAGTAAATATGAATTGTTCCCACAGAGCTGAGAGAATCTATACCTGTGACTTTTGTTGTGTGCTCTGATTGTTGTCTCTCTGTTGATGAGTTGCTGAGCTGTGTGTTAACGTTGCAGTTGTTTGAAAGGTTTATAGTTGCCACAAGCTTATTTATGTTAGTTTGTTTGTGATGTTTCGCATTAAGGTAGCTGACTTACATTACATAAAAGGTACATAGTTTTGTTTAAAAAAAAATATCTGTATTTATATACCAAGTGTACGGTGTCCGTTTTACAGTAAATGTCAACTAGGGGTGACAGATAAAAAGTTTGAATCAAGTATGCTTTAATTCTTGTTTGGATTACCGTGAAAGCGAGTCAGTGAGAACAGCCGCTAAGAAATACTTGAGCAAAGGGTTAAAATGTTTTTTTTTTTGTTTTTATTTCATATGCTTTCTCTTTATCGCAGGGTCCGGAATGCATCCCTCGAGAAAAATGTGCATTCACCGTATACCATCTCACTTTTGTCAATGATGAGTATGAGATTGCCAAAAGTCCCACGAACTGCAAACGATCTGAAACCGATTTGAAGACTCTAAGATCACGGGAGTTGTCTTGGGTAAGAATAGGCATATAAGCAGAATATATTGAAAGCTGAGCAGTCCGTTTCTCCCCCGTAGCTTCCCCACCGAGAAACCCGTGGGCCGTATGGGTAATAACCACACCTTCCCAATCAGCAGGTGTTAATGGAACAGGAATACGAGAATAGAGGCAGCAGTTATTTCCACAGTTTTGCTCCTGCTACGAGCTCCACCTGGTTTCATTACTCTGCGTTGTGTCAATATACTAATCATATGCTCGGTCACAAGGCAATCAGTGCTTACCGTGCTAGTCGCCTGAACGCAAGGCTCTGAAATCATTAGCCCCACTCCCCACCTGTACACCACACACACACACACACACACGCACGCTCGCACCCCCACACACATGCAATGATACACGCAGCAACCAGTCTGTGTTTGACCCTTGACTCTTCCTATCTCCATGCAACTGTGGAGTCAGTCTAATTGGTCATTACTGACCCCGTGTCTTCTTGGCTTTTAAGCCTCTTACCAAAATTATTCGGGAGGAGAAACAGCTTGAAATCAAGATTTCATTTCAGGATTCAGCTAACTTCAATATGGGGAAAAAAATATGAGGCCATAGTGTACGTTAACTGATTGGAGCATTAAATTGTGATAGCTGCCTTGATGTTTATCCCATTTGAGGTAAAGAATATAGGTGTCGTGATTTGGATTTTCTTCACATTGCATTTGGTTTTGTTTCGTTGTCTTGTTTCGTATCCACCTGTTCTCGTCATATTGGTCCCTTGTTTTGCCTAACCAGCTCCCCACAACCACTCGTGTCCTGTCCAGGTGTGCCTTGTTGTCCCGTTAGTTTGCTTGTAAGTCACTAGTTACTTTGTCTTTGTTTCAGCCACCTTGTTTTGTTTCTGAGTATTTTGGTGTTAGTTTAAGTTTTGGCGTTTTCAAGACCTTTCAATTTAGTTTTTCCACAGCACCTCTCTTAATTTTTTTGTTCAGTAGAACTGCTTCTGCTTCTCTTGCCTCCCAGCATTTGACAATATGGATTAAGATGAAGTAGTTGGCTTGTTTTTACAAAGCAAAAGACAATTAGTTCAAAAAAGTTTAGTCTTTGTTCCCCGCTATAATACAAAAGAAGAGCAGCCCAACTGAAACTAATTGTATTCTGATTACAAATTCATTTGCAAGTGAAATGTTGTAGGTGAATGTCAAACAAATGTCCAAGGAGCGAGCAACTGTTTGATTATTCAGCTACACCATCCCGGCGCTGCCGATCTGCGCACAAATCCCACTGCTAATCTTTCCAGAACAAAACGGAATACGAATCAGGTGTAGGTTTTTCAATCAAGTCTCACACCTAAAGGACACCAATTTATCTGAATTTATCTTTTTTTCTCCTCATCATTGTGAAAACAGAAGTTAAATTTAACAAGCGTTTGGCATGTTCCGAGGACGAGAAGGCGATAATGATTGCAATAATATTTTGACAGTTAGCAACAGCTGCAGAAGGTCAGGAAGCTTCAAATCAACCACAATGCATCAAAAACACCCTTTTAACGCGTGGAATGTTGTTCAGAGCATCGTAACACTTCTCCGGGCCAAGTAAAACACCAGATTCCTGCCAAGCTAATTATCTTTGGGATCAAATGAAAGGTGGGACCTTTCATTGTACTTCCATCCGTACCTCCCCTAACCCACCAGGACCTGCTGCAGCGGAAAAAACAGATTCACCTCACCCTCTTTTTTTTCCCCGTGCTCAGTCCAAACTGTCTGGCCGCTACATGCTCATGATCATAATCTTTTTGCGGTTCGCTCCAATGAAAACATGACAACATATCAATCAGTGTCAGGAATCAACTCTGTGTCACGCCTCACTCTTATAACAGAAAGGGAGATGCACAGGAAGGTGGTGAACCTGGAATTCCCCTGCAAATTGAAGCCCACACAATCCCTTCTGATTCCTACTGGAGTTTTTCCCCAATCCCCCTCAGTGATGTCTCACGGGTTTCTTGTCACAGTTCCTTGACTGGTTTCCTCTCCCTCATGTGGTGCAGACCTTCAATAGTCCCCATGAATCATTCTCAGCAGGTTTTCCTATTGCCAACATTCATTATGAGTACAGCACCCCTCAGAGAGAAGAGGCAGGGAATGTATGCACTGAGCAACCTGCCAGGGAATCTGTCAGTGACAACATAACCCAGTGCACGGACCGCACCCTCCATCCGCTTGTCTGGTAGGGGGAAGTATTCATCAGGATAGTTGTAACAAAAGAACAGTCTTACTCTGGGATGCACAGCCACTAAACAGTCTCACTGAGCAGCCAAAGCTCCAACTACAATAGCAAGCTGGCGAATATTTGTGAGTTTTCAAGTGAGAAAAACAAACAAATTAAACATGAAAAACAGCATGACTATACAAAGCTTAACCTTCGTGCGACGAACACTCCTCATATCCAATTATGTCGTTCTGTTATGCATTCATGGGCAGTGGTGCCTGTAAAGTGAAGGTTCATTTAAATTTGTGATGGAGCGTGACCCACTACATGCCATCATTCAACCATGGCCACAACATCGCCTCCATCCTCTCCCCACCACCCCCCACACACACACAAAAGCCAACGCCATGAACCACCATCTTCAAGTCTGTGCGAATCTCTTCCTCGCACAACACACCTGCGGTTTGCATTTCCTCAAACAGCATCTAGTCAGTCAACATTTGGATGCCAGCCCAGGGGAGGTGCTCACCTGATGAAGAAGGAGGCCGCTGCAGATGAGGAGGGTGTGATGGATGTGGATGCACTGGTGATGGGGGTAGGGAGGCTCGTTTGCAGGGGGCCTTTGAGGCGACAGGGTGTCAAGGTGCCGCTCTTGGTCATGCTGCTGCTGCTGGTTATGGCGGTGAGCGGGGCCGCGCAGGTTGTGACATCTCTGCTGGCATCCCCCATCAAGCTTTGGGCCTGTTGGCACATAGACACTGAGCAAAGACCGCAATCTGCACCTCCTTCCACTCCATTTGCTACCCCCCCTCTGCTGAGCTCTGCTACAGATGGACGGACAGATGCTGCAGCCAGTGTCGCTTAGCTGGAGTCAGCAGCCTTGACTGCCGAAAGCCAACAGCAACAACAGCGCCATTCATCGTTTTTGGCTTATTGGGGCGGTGTAGTGTACTGTGATTAAGTCTTGGCTCAAATTGTATTTCTAATGACAGCAAATAGAATTAACTTCACTCAGCTTATGTATAGCTCTACCTGGTCAGGAATTAATGAAAATTTGACTATTAAGAAGTGTAAATAAAAGCTTTTTTTTTTTTGGTGAACATAGAAAAAGAGGTCCGTTGTCAACATGATGTCTCTAGTGTACCTCTAATGTTAAATGAGAACCACGCATATTTGTAGGCCATCAGATATCGGCTTTGTTTAATTTCAACTTGAATGCCTTGTGGTCGGATGGCTCAAACTTTTACTGGGATATTTCAGAATTCCCAGCATTCACGAATGAAGGATGATAATTGACTATAACAACAACAAGACCACATGGGTATATAAATAGATGGAAATCCGATCTATACGCAAATGTTGGTTAAATTTGCATTGAGTTATTTTTTTGTATGAGAAACTAACAGAGCTTAACCAAGCCACTTCTTGATTTTGTGAGACAATGATGAACACCAGCTGACAAGAACGGGATTTCTAATGTGTAAAGAAAAATATGTTTAATACACTGACATATACATTATTTACAGCAGCAATGACATAGCACTGCAACCTCAGACATTTGCAAGGATCTTGTGCGTTGTTCATACATCGTATGAGGCCTTGGCCTTGTGCATATACCACCTCTGTGTATTCCCTGTATTCAAGTTTGGGGAACTAAAATAATATCTTTCACAATCATTTTTATGAAGTCTGTGACCCTAAACTGGCGTATATTTGTTAGTACAAGCTTTTAACCGGACTATTTTTATGGAGAATCTGACACGTGAATGTTATATGTGAAGACCAATTCACATACGGTGCATTGTCATATTCACATGAGAGTATGTGATGCCAGTGTTTGCTTCACAAGCATATATGCTATAAAAACCTGGCTGGATTCATTTAATCAAGTTTTCAAAGTGAGCGCCTGCAAAGATTGTTCAATGTGCGTTTCCCATTTCACATTCCTTTCTTTGGAGCGTGTTAGCAGCGTGCTTTTGTAGGTCGAGTTTTGATATCCTGTGGTTTTATCAAAGATGCAAAATTGATTATCAAGCTGATGAATGTAAACTTGAGCCTGCAGGAAGGTGAAGAAAAAAAGTGAAATGAGAACGCTCACACAGCTCGCCAGTGCCATGCTGGTTAGAACCTGGTCCCATGCCAGGGAAGTGGGCCCATTACACTCTGGCATGAAAGGCTACAGCACTTCACATTCAACCATGCAGGAAGCGGACCTGTATGGCTCATCAAATCGTTCACAGATTGAGCCTATTAGATATCAGTTTTACAAATCATCAGGCCAAAATTTCACAAGCACACAGGGACAGCTGGTTACAAGTGGAGTGCATCAGAGTATTCCCCCTGGTGTTGAGAATGAGGACTTAAGCCCCTCAGCCAAGCTGCTCACTGCAGCCTTGGACCCGGAATGGCTCCTTACTCTTGGTGAAAAGTCCAATTTATCCCCCTGTCAGGTAATTAGGCTGTGTCAGTGGAGCTTTTTGCGCAGAGTCGGTAATGAGTTGGCCTTCCACCCTTTAACCCGTATGTGATGTCCTTTTGGGGGTTTGCAAAAGAATAGCAAAGACATTGAGCAAGGTGTGAGACATAGTTGGGGAGAATTGCCATAATGGAAATGTAAAGGTTTACCAAAGAGTGGCAAGAAGGAAGAAAAACGACAAAAGACTTCTTGAAAGTAAAGTGTGAAGTAAGCATGGATGGCTGGTGTCCTTTTAGTAGTGTGGCAGCAGTCTCCTGTGACCTTAGATCTCACTGGTTAACAGATGATCACTGGCCAAGTGAAAGAGGTCCACTTAATCTGGGCGGTCACACTCCCTTGATTTCTGTGGCTAATGGAAACGAATGGAGGTGAGACTCTAAAATACCGATGAGAACAGCGCGTGTGCGTGCGTGTGTGTGTGTGTGTGTGTCTGTTGGGTGGAGGATTGAGGAAGTGTAGTAAAGTAAAACACTGCTGCTTTTGTGACAGAAAATCTTTTAAGGGGAACTAAACCCCTTTTTCTGAAGGAATCCGTTGCATCTGATAGCGCTTGTCGAAACGCATTGTTCAGAGTTTGGTTTGAGTAAGCATGGTTTGTTAAAAATGGATTGGAAGGAACTTTAACTGTGTCAGGGTGTTAACATCAAAGTGTGCAGATTCATTTTCGCCTATTGAACTGCTGTTACTTTAAAATTAGACTGTTAGTTACTGGATGCTTGTCGCTACCAGCTAGCTGCTAGCTGCTAGCCTCTAGTCGCTAACTGCCACTGTGTTATAAAATTCTAAACAATGACAGTGTTTTAATTTGCTTTTTTTGGAGGGGGTTGGGGGGAGTGCAATTAAATTAGTGAATAAACATGATTTTGGGATGGCGTTGGGGTCGGTTGGCAAAAGTATATGATGACAACGTAAAATATGTTCACAGTGAATATAAGCGAGGATACATTATGATAAGAGAACAGTCGTTGGCAGTCAGCCGAGTCACGTGTCTGCAGTCAGCTGGCTACAGAACATCTGGTCTTGCTAGTAAATAAAGCGAGGAGGAACGGCTGATAGACATCACATTATAAATTCGCACTCTCACGAAACAGAAAAGAACGAAAAAATTGAGCAGACACAATGACGAATAGAATTTGAATAAATACATTGTAGATTTAGCGTCAGATAAAGAACCTATGCACATTTGAAATATTCCAGAAACTTTTGACAGCTAAAACAATTATTTCTTTGCACTACAGCATTGGAAACATAATCCTTTTTTAATAAGTTGTCTGTGGTTTGTGGTTTACTGCAATGCCATCTCAGCTGCTCGTCAACAGGAGCAAAAGCATTCTCGGAGCAACAGATAGGATGTGGTGGCACCAAGCAACTGGTGGGCAAAATGACAAAACAACAAAATGAGTCAACAGCGCTTCATCTTTTCTTGCTTAAGAGGGATGCTGGGAATTAAATTGCTGAATCATCTCTATTTTTTTATAACTCTGTGGTCTTTTTTTAGGTTTTAAGCTAGCCTTTAAGAGAATTTTGTCCCACTGGCATTAAAATAAAAACACTGGGCATGCATTCAAGACAGCCAACTAGGAGTCTCTGTGCCAGGAGGACCAATTCAAGAGGCGCCACAGTTAGTTTCAATTCCAAGGACTACAACAATTATTCCAGATATAAGGAAGGCTCTTTCCCAACAGGGAATGCCAATTGATCCAAGAGTACTAAAATGGGCTCAGTGTGGGACTGCTCTGGCCCCCCTGGTTTGCACACACAAGGATTTCTGTGCACACAAGACACACACAGTGAGTCTATACTTCTTTGTCCCCTCAACACTGCATGCCCTCCTCACCAAAGGAGCCAAGTGGGAATCGTGAATTAAAGCTCATGCCTTCAGGCGCAGTGGACCACGAGAGCTTCTGTGGCTTTTTGTCATTCTGAAAGATCTGGTTTTAATGAACGACAGATCTTAAAGCAAAGAACAGCTCTGTCCTTGCTGTGTTTGTGACCCTCTCTTGAATACTGTGTCCCAACGCTTAGCTGTGTGCAACTCAATATACACTGTTATGTACTGTAGATGTACAACACAACGTTGGTTCTCTCTACCATCATTTTGTTAGGACCTTCAATGTATGTTTACAAATTTCATTAGAAGTTATTGCCTTAACTAATAGACCTATGGTAAATGTCTTAAATTGAAACGCTAGCCTATTAAAATGCATCTATCAGATCTGGTTTGTCTACAGTGTGTCAAAGCCATGAGATCATAATAGTTGGTTATTCATCAAGAATAAACTTCACATAATCAGCCAGTAAAATTCCGTGCTTGGTTTGTTTGAATGAAAAACATGTAGATTAATTATTTTTGCTCATAAATAAAGTACAGAAAGAGGGGCCACTGTGACACAAAAGAGCAAAACACAGAACCTCCCAGTCATTAAAGACCTGTCGAGCACTTATCCGACACGACATTCAGAGTTGTGGCGATGCTGTGTAGTGGGCGTTTGAAATGGCCTTGGGGAGGAAGTCATGAGACAAGCGTTGTAATCTGCTTTGACTTCAAAATCTCTTTAGTGGTCAGATTTACCTTAACAGATAACGGTATTTCCTGCAACGCCGAAAAATAAAGCTTGATTTACTGCCATGCTACTTTCAAATTAAAGATCAGTTGCTCATCAAAAAACAGAGTGCAGTATTCAGAAATAAAGGCACAAAAATGACATACCGGTTTAGGCTGAGGGAGGAAGTTGTTGACTCTGGAGATGCTCCAAACACCCTCGAGGTATTCCTGTGCTTGGATGGTGACAGCGCTCAGGGATCCAGTAAATTGCCCTCCTGCCACTGTCACCTGGACGCTGGTCTTTGGACCTGATGGCACTGAGGGGTTCTGGGACCAGCACGGCCCCTTAGGCTGCTCCCCCAATGGCAGGATTGAGTGTGGGGTAGTTTGGCCCTTGGACAGTTGGTTAGCATGGATGCTGGAGGATGACACAGCAAATCTCGAGGGTTGCGGGAGAAAAGAAGAGGCAGGCAGGTCCGGCATGTCGTGGCCGAGGGCGAGGACGGGAGCATTGAGAGTCTGCAGAGCTTCCTGCTTCAGTTGATGGAGAGGCGTGAAGCACACCTGACAGCAGGTGACAGCACCTTCCTTGAGACCAGATGTGTGCAGCTGCTCAAACAGAAAAGCTGCATAGCCCGTGTCCTGTAGTATGAAAAAAAAAACACAGAATAGGCTTGCTGTAACTCTTAACACAACATGCACAAATTGGTTTGTTCATGTTTTCTGGGAGTGTCAGTGGCCTGCTCGCTTTTCTGTGTTCTCTGTTTGTTCAGACTGAGCCATTCTGTCTGCATGCAAACAGACTGTTAATCAGGCATGTGTTCATTTCATTGTGTATTCCATTCAAGACCAAAACAATCAAAAACCATATGAGATGAAAAAAATAAAGCTCTAGTGGATTAATACGACATCCCACGACAATCCTCATTAAAATTCCTCGGGGTTTTAATATATTTTGCTATGTTTGAAATTGAAAGTGGCTCATCTTTTTCCAGCTTTTGGAGGCTGTGTCCAGTGAAGTTTTGTTCTTTAACTTCAGTAGAAAGAAGGTTCCCTAGGGTGTTGCTCTCTGTTTGAGAGGAATGCCGAGGGAAAACAACAGCTGAAGTGAAATCTGGCACCCAAAGCTATACAATTTACATATGATAAGTGTCTCTGCGTGAAAACAGATGAGAAGCCAGCAAATGTGAAAATAAGCACCTCCTGAAGCTGGAGGCACACCAAGCTGACAGCCAACTATTCAAATTCTACCAAAGACAAGAGCATACATTTTAATACAAACAAACAGACATACAATGAGCACACACTCACACCCAGAGTCTCTTAAGAGGCATAAAGGGTCATCAGGCTCTAGCCCAGTGGAGTCATGGCCTAAAACAGAGGTCCACAGCCCAAACATAAATGTTTATGAGGCCTTTGCTCTGTGTACCCTCGGAGGTGATCAGGAGGAAACAATAATCCATTGCCCTAATGCAATGCCACTTAATACATCAAACCCAGTAGACGCCTAATACATTGGGCCCAAAAGACACCACAGTGTAGTGAACAGCAAAAGGTATCTAAGACTCCGAATTAAGATTATTAATAGAGGGCAGTCCAGCATAAGGAGTGTGAGTGTGACTGAATGGCATGCTGACATTATATTGCTGGTTGGTGATTTACTGTGCTGGCTACCTGGATTACACTTCAGCAGGTGGGAGCAGATTCCAAGCACAACCAAGAAAGAGGATTTACAAAGGCCCATAAATCCTAAGTGCAAATGACAAACTGGGCCTGTGGCTAGCTCAGTGGCAGATTTAATATAATATGGAATCAAGTGAAACACTATGAGCTCTATATTTGTGCCCAGCACAAGTCGAGCGGTCTAGCTGTATGATGGCGGGATGCAAAAGGGGTTGGTATTTTCGCAGACATGCACAGCTTGGTGCAGTTAGAAATGGGCGGTTTGCGTTGTTGTGGGCGTGAACACAGCCAACTTGCTTCGTAGCTAATGGGAAAAAGTTCCTGTCATTCACATTAAAAACGGCGCGCAAGAGGCATATAATCCTTGACATGGTAGATGCACAAATTGATTTGGTGGAGTCCATGCAGGCGGTAGAATCGCGCAAAGTATGTTTGTAAAGAATGGCAAGCAGAGCACCACAGGCGGATGACGTAAACTTGGCCGGGGCAATCACAGATAAACACTTTGAAGAAGGCATTAGGAGGCCGCCTTTCTCCTTGATATTACGTGTTGGTATGTGACACATCAACCCCCCATGCCTTCATAGCTGGTCAAAAATATAATAAAGATGATAATAATGTAATGAATTCAATAGATTTCTACAATGAATCAAAGGCTTCAGGCTGGGGTGTTCCCCACCTACTGCCCAAATACAGCTGGGATTGGCTCCAGCACGCCTGAGACCCTCATGAGGCCAAGAGGTTCAGAGAATAGATGGATGGATCAAAGGCTTCAATGCACTGTTGTCATATTTATGAATGAAATACGATGCCGTCCACCACACACATCATCATGTGCTCAGAATCTGTCTGCCTGACCTCCATCACACTTACCAAAATCACATTGCACTCACTACGTCAATACTTAGATGTGGTTGTGTAAAGTTGAGTCCATACTTCAAACAACAAAAAGTCAGGTACGTCGGAAGCATGTCAAAGGACATGCTTGGTACCCTAAAACGCAGAGTATGGCGCAGAAACATCCGCCTATCACACTAAACAAGGCTTGCACCAGGACAACAAGCAAAATTCTGCTGTTTTTATGCTTGAGTGCACCTGCACTATCAATGAATATAGAGCCTTATATATCAAAAAGGGTTAGCCACAAGAAACAAACATGATTTTGTCAGACTTTTGTCAGAAGAGTCAAAGTCCTTGATAAAAGCTAAAGAAAAGAGCCCAGCCACCCCTTTGACTACTGTACATTGCTTCCCAGCCAGGAAATTGAAGTCATGTCAAAACCAGTTAACTCTGTCCATCCATCCACTCTCACCCTTTACCCTTCGGCAAACCCCTTACCCACCTCGGGGCACCGGTAGATGGAAGTAATCAATTCCCCTGCCGGTCTCCATGCATTGTTAAGTGTTGATTTAGGAGAGCTAATAAAAAGACACACAAAGCTGAGCCCATCTGCTATTCAGTGAGGTTTTGGGAGGTTAGAGAACAGGCTTCTCCTGTAAAACTGTCCGCGAGCTTTATGCTTAGCCGAGTGAATGGAGGGTCAGGGCCACAAGTATGTGAGGATGATGGCCCCGATGATGAGAGAATGATAAAACTGAAGGACACACTATTGTGCATAATCACATCACCTATAGGCAGTGAAGTCCACAGTCTTTGCATACGAGATCATAAACATAAGGAGGATGCAGGAGAGGCCCAACAGCAAGGCTGTTTTGTTAACTACCTATGTGATGCATTATTGACAGGTGTAATTGAGTTTAAAGAGCATCACGTAACGTAAGGCAAGGCACCGACACAAACCTTCAAAGCATTCCTGTTAGCGGAGAGGCGTGGTGCCATGTCGGAGATCTGAATCGCCAACCATTGTTCTGTACAAGTGGGAGATGGTTTTAGTTTTCACGCAAGGCTCACTTGCACCGGTGCAGATAAGAGGGCGGACACAGGAGGTAGGCCAGGGTTTGTGGCCATTTGCCTGGGGGCTTGTGGATTGTTATGTTGGTTTACTGCCTGTCAGCACTGATCTTTATTAAACTCTGGGGACAAATGTAGTCAGTTGCCGTGGCCTTATTATGGAAAGGAGGTTGGTTGACCGCTGTGGGGGAAAGGCAAACCTGCCTCTGTGAAATAAACCCCGCTCAACCCTTAGAGACCCAAGTTTGTCGCTGCCTTTGATGAAAACCAGGACAGAGCATCGAACTGAATATGTCTCTGCATGGGTGATGGAGTGTCATTATACACACTGCATTCCCACAGGCTAATAGAAACTAGCTCAGTCTTTTATGAATCATTGGACAGACAGATAGACTTTTAATGAAATCACATCACTTACTCCACCTATTCGGTGCATCTTTTCATGAAGTTGAAATAAAGGGAAAATGTGACTATTCATTTAAGATGTGGTGCTTAGCAATGGTCTGATGTGGAGATGAGTTAAATCACAAGAAGGTCACAATGATTTTAAATGCATGAGTTCCCCCACTCACTGAAGTGCATGCTTCATTGAGGCTAAAAACGCTCAGTGAAAAAATATTCTAGTTGAGGCCATTTCCCTCCATTGCCCACGGTGGCAGCAAGAGAAATGAAGAAAAATAAGACCAATATGCATATGTAATACAAAAATAAAAAATGGAACCAAGATAAAACACCCTGCAGATATTTGCAGTGCGGAATTTATTTTGTGAGTCCACATATCGCTTCAGCCAGGAATAGTAAACAACTCTATTGGCAGTGCCAACTCTCTGATTCATCAAAACTACTCTAAATTGAAAAACTGTTTTATTACGAAAAGATAAGGTTACTTAGTCGTTATTCATTTATTTACAATACATTACCAGTTTCACTTAAATGATTATTATTATGACCATGACTGTCCTCATCAAAGATTATATTCACACCATGTACATCCTTTGACTGAGAATAAAATCAATCTCATCAACTTGTTTTGCTCTTTTCAGGTGCCATAACACCACAAGACTTGAGCCATCTTTGTATTACTTGGCTTAAGACTCTGTTGACCGTCACCACACACACAGTCCATAAGACTCAAAAGGAATTGACCCCCAATAAACCTGCAGGGGCCCACTCCAGATCCTTGGCTGAGGACAAGAGATTCAAGCAGATCCCACAGGTAGCTGGGCTCCCCCTGACAGCCAAATGGGAGAAGGACGAACACAGCTGCTGGTCTTGCCACAGGTGGGCAAAGCATTAGGGCCGATTACATCCCCAGGATAAAAGAAACACATCCAGCGGTGTAATCCCTCTCTGCTCCCACCCCTTTGCCTTTCCTCAACTCACCCTTGCCTCTTCCTCTATGACCTGCTTTCCAAAACCAACGACTGCGCCCAGATCCCCTCAAGGAAAGCAGCGGGCTGGAAGGCCGGCAAGCAATGACTCTGATTAGATATCAGGTGAAGCTTTTAGTGGCACAGCAGCTCTGTGGGATACACACCATTAAATTTAACCACTGCCTGCTTGGAGGCACGCAACACAATGACTCAGGATGTCACACTAGTGTGCTACTCGGCCCACTGTGGGAACACCTTTAGTGGAACACAAAGCTGGACGGCTCTGCAAATCACTTCAAACACATGTCGGCACCTCGCTTATGACTGGATAAGATTACACAAATCTATAGTAAAACAGACTAAACAACAGGATAAGATTAAGACCACATTTTCTCTTCTCTTTATGATTCATTTCAATCTAATGTACTTTGCGCAATTGCTGTATATGTTAACGATGGAAAATCCCACTTAACATGCGCAGTTGCTTGTACAGGACACCCATGTTGTAATTATGTAGCTTACTGTGTTTATGAGGGATAGCCTGCAATGGATCAAGAAAAAAACTAAATATGGAACAAACTTTCAATACTTTTCTTTTTTTTTTAAGATAAAATATAGTTGATCTCTAATTTATTTCACGGAAAGATGCTTAATTCTTTGTCTATTCTTGTTCCTCACAAAATGAAATGGATATCAGAGAGATTGCATCAACGAGGCATCACTTCAACTGCAACAGTCAACTCACACATACATTGTCAATTCTCTCTGTTTAACCATTTGTGACAGATAAGGTTACAGAATCGATTCGGCGTGTGACTGCATGCTAAATTTGCACAAAAAAAAAAAAAAAGTATGGGTAATACAAACAGAAAGGACACAATAAATCAAGCATCATTCAGCCCCCCGTAAGACAAACAATTTAAAACCTACAGCATGAACAGCATAATCCAGTCAGCAAACCTTTCTAAGACGGAACAGGAGATCACGTTGTTTGGAAGAGAGCGCGAGATCTCTGCGTGAGTATTCCCTTAAATGAGCAGCCCCATCTGAGAGCTTTCGGCATCTGTTCCCTCGCGAGGATCTTACGGAGACAGATGTCAGACTGTCTGCCCGGTGTGATTTAGGCCTCTCCTCCCTTTGACCGTCAATGAACTGCTGACTGAAAATGCAAATAGGCCTTACCCTTTCGTGACACTTCCAACACACGATAGAACCACCTGTCCAACCAATGGCGTGCAGTCAGCGCCTTCAAAGCCTTCTCTGCTAGCCCAAATACTATCAGAAGCACGGACCTACATTTAAATGAGAATTATAGGGCAGGGTAATGTTGAAGAGATTGAAAAGTCATTTTCAAGGCGCACTTTTGAAGCAAAACTTTATGAGGCTTCGTCAACCAACACTGTGGTAGGCTGATTTGTTTCGACCCCAGTATAGATTTTTCTTGGGGCACTTTCATAGCACTTATAGGAATGGAACACTGAGTTTGCATTGGTAGGGTCAAAGAAAGGAGGTCTACATTAGCATCTCTGGTGACAAAATCATCACGTTTTTCGAGTAATGTAGCTTTTTAGTTCCGGCATAAAAAATAAAGCTCTCGTTTGCGTGGGTGAAACAATGATGGTGCAAGGACTTCATGTGGCCAGCACATCCATCACTGCGGGGCTACTTGTACCTGACCTTACTGTAAAACTGTCATTACATAAAAAATTGACAGGACAAAGCTTTAGTGCATGTGAGCGTGTTGTCCCCCCCCGTGTGGCTGTCTTTCTACACCGCGCCCATCCATCACTCCAGCCTTTCGCCACTTGGCCAGTTAATTATGCTTTCCTGTTCACTCACGCACATAAAGAAAACAAGCCCCTTCCACATTGTTTGGACAGACTTCCATTCTCCCTCGCGCCCCCTTGTGCGACCTCTCTCGCTGCCCTCGGCAGGGCTGAGGCGGGATTTACTGTCTCTTTCATCGACTTTAAAAAGGGTCACAGTACTGGGAGGACTCGACACTTAAATGGCATCTGTTAGGCGTGCAACTCAGTGATAGCTTGCAAGAAGTACCCTAAATAAACTGTTTGTATTGGTTAAAAGCATTACTAGTGACTATGCCATTCTCACGCACAGCATTCCGTTTTTTTAGCTTTCACCAAAGAACATGCTCCTCTATTTGGAATGACTGCTTTCACGGTAGGTTATTATCTGCTACCAGAGTGAGCTGTGAGAACAAATCAAGATGGGAAAATATAGCTAATGAAAGATTCAACAGGCAAGCTGGAGAAACAAACCCCTGGGGCCCTATTTTTGCGCGCAGCGCACGTCTAGGGCAAGGTGCAGTCTAACTGTGCGCATGGTTGGAGTTTTATTTCTATGGTATTTTCATTGATGGACAAATCACTTCAAATCCAAGAAAATCGTCTTACACCACCTGCGCCACAACTTAGACCTGCTTTTAGTTGGTCTAAGGTCTAGTCTACTTTCTGTCACCAAATTTTCAGGTGTGCGAGAGGCGTGTCAGAGAAAACACCCTCTGTCCGCTGGAACGCCCAGCCTGACGTAGCACAGTCTGACAAATTCCCAAACACAGTAAACTAGACTTGCCCCAGTACCCAAATGACGATGAGGCAGTTTTTATGCAGAGCACACGCACGCCTGTCTACAGAAATAGAGACCATGTGAGGAAGGAAGGAAAGACAAGCAAAGGGGAGACCTGTTAAAGGGGGCACCACGCTTCAAAACCCGTTTGCAAATTCTCATAACACAGCAGGGATTCAAATGACTCTTTTTCACATTAAAGAGCAAACATAAGCTATATTTTCCATGCATTTGGAAAGGCCTCTGAGGCCGTTTTCAAAGTAAAGCATTCTGTATTCTAAACCATCCACTGGCGCTTGTTGAAAGTCCCATTTGAATTGAAGAGCCCACTTTCAAACACTCACCACAAAGTACAGAAACCAGACTCAAGAGTTTCTTCCAAACCAGTGCTTGAAACCCCCCTCCAGTGATGACAGCCACCTGCCTCTCCTCTGTCTCAACTGTCACACCAGAGAGGGAGAGAGAAAGATGGAGTTTCTTTTGGAAAGGGGGTTGTTCTGACTGGGAGGCGGAGCACTCCCACTTTTCTACTACAGCTTATTTAGAGAGAAAACAAACTACTACTAATGTAATGAATCTCCCTTGACGGCTCTCTCAGCCATATAGGGGCGCGATGTGTAAGACTAACCAACACCTAAAGAAAGTGTGCCAGTGATCAATCATGTCGGACTAAAGTAAACGGGCTCACTCCTGGTCAAAATAACTGTATAGCGACATTCTTGACATCTCTTGAAGGAATCAGTCTATTTAGACATCAACAACATAATTTGTCAAGTTCAGATGAACGCTTCAAGCTGCTGAGATACGTAATCTTAAATCTATAGATTGTGGTTAGTGTATATTGTTCTCATTTGACATAATCATTACAAAACGTTACCCAATGCAGACACCGTTTTAGTCATGACAAGAGTGTCGTGAAACAAAATAATAGTGACAGGCGAAATGTAGAGTATCCTACAATAAGTATTCATTCTATACACTACAATAGAACTTTATTTATGTAGCGCATTTCACAACAGCTGGAGCTGTAACAAAGCGCTTTCCATATGGTGTAATAAAAATTAGCGGGAAATTAGATCATAAATTATAACACATGATATATACCAGAAGAACAACAGAACAGAGACAGTCTCATGTTGAATCAAAAGACCTCTGCACTTGCATTTGGTCAGCAGACCTGAGGCCGCGGGCAGGTACGTGGAGTGGAGGAGCTCGGAGAGGTACGCTGGGGTGAAGCCATTTAAAGATTTGAATACAAACAGAAGTATCTTAAAGCAAACTCTAAAGTGCACCGGGAGCCAATGAAGAGAGGCCAAGATTGGGGTGATCCATCTTCCGAGCTTGGGCTCAGGTAACGGCCAATCATGGCTCACCTGTTTTCTGAAGATGAGCCATGATTGGTCATTAGCTAGGCAACTGTGATGTAATTTTCAGTCGACAGCAAGTGGCAAAATGGCCGCCCACTAAGCTATACAAAAACGCAATATTAATCAAAATGCCATTTTTCGATTAGTGGGGCAGCATAGCGCATATTATTTTTATGATATTTTTGGGGGTTGACTTCCCATTAATATCTATTACATTTGCTTAATTAATTGTCAAACTACATGGAGACGTTCTGGCATAGTACGATGTTGAACTCTTTACAACGCTAATGCAGCTATTGCAATCCTGCCTGAACACCACCAGAAAAGGCAATCTTGGTTGAGTGAACCATAATCTATCTTGAGTTACCACCAACATGGTGACAAAATATCAAACTATATTACAAAAGATGTAGCAAATATGGTAAACAATGTAAATACCAGTGTTACACACAGCAGAACCACCTAGGAAAAAAAAAAAACTGCCCAGAAAACAAGAAACAGGAAAGGCGATCTTTGAATATACACTCAGATATAAACCACAATTTTAATACATTTGACACAAATTTTGACAACTGTGTCATAAAAATACTTTGGACGGACGCAATCTACGGGTTTACACGGCTCTTTGTAAGCCAAGGTGAGCTATGCAAGCACGTCTCGAGCAGGCATTATCTCACAGTGTGACACGCTTTGTGTGTGACAAAGCCGCTTGCTTGTGCACAAGGACAATGGAACAGCAAAGTTGCAAAAGGCAGAATCAATCTGGTGCAACAGCCAACCGCTGTAGGTACAGAGAATATTAATCCGTCATGAAAGATGTCCAGGTCCAAGATAACCATTTCATTGATTTCTTAGTAAAGGTAATTTTAAAAAATTAATTGAGATTTAGTCTTCTGTCCGGGGCTTTCAGCCAGGCGGATGCCGAGCAATGCAAAACTGTTGTCTGTTTATAAAAATAACACAATGGAGGAGAATAAAAGAGATAGTGAAAAATACCATCGAGATAACGCTAACCAGCTCTTATTTCTTGCTAATGGAGATGTCTAGACACATTCAATTGAAACTTGTGAGATAAGAAAGTGGGGGGGGGGGGCCAATGCGCACTAATCCACTTAGCTAATCAAAATTTTCATTCAGCATAAAAATGCATTCCTTATCAATCTTTTTCCACATGCACATTTTGCTACTTTTGTCTTACAGGAACAAAAGCATCCTGCTAACACACTTTTATACCAAATGTTTCACCAAGGTTGCCAATCCGTTTCTCTCGTCAGACACCAAACATGCCTGGAATCATTGCAACTACGATTTAAGAGCTTCAATGGCGATGCATTTCAACAATATTGTGTGTGTGTGTGTGTGTGTATATACACACACACACACACACACACCCACATATCTTTATGTAAAGCAAGTTTGTTGATGCACAAGCATGCCTCCGTCCGTGCTTGTTGCTTGATTGTCAGGCTGAGAGGTCAAAGGGTAACTAATTGGGCAACTCATAGAGGTCAGCTTCGGCGTGGCCTCCTGCCACAGTACTGGAACCACACCTCAAGAACTGCCAACAAAAGACAAATGAACCCTCTCCTCCCAGTTGAAGGTACACGTCATATCTCAAGCTGCTCCGTTTGTGCTGAATTTGATGTCTACATGTCCGGTATTATTTTCCTCATTCCAGACATATTGCGTCTGAGTCAGTGCGTACTCAATTCCACTGACATTGTTGAGAAAACACAAACACTTCGGTCAATCAAACAATAGCATTCTTGTGCAAGCCGCTTGCTCTTTTTTGAGTCGTCATAAAAGTGCTAAAAGTAGCTCAGCTGTCTGAATCCTGGAATTCCACAACTCAGAGTTGAACAGAGGGCAGAATAGGGGATGGTTATCATTTTTCACCTGTCAATAATTAGCCAACTTCCTAATGTGCTGCGTCAGCCGATGCCTTCTCATTTAGCCACATCACAGCCGACGTTTGGCCTTTTACCTGCTCGTCCATCAGCAGTTAAGCTGTGCCGATACCAGACCTTCAGTCCGAAATGAGCTCCAAATGAGAGCTGTAAGTACGTTTCAGGAATGTGCATGATGAGTGTGACGAAGGAGGTGTTGTGGTGCTATGATTGCAGGTCTGCGGATCATCCAGAGCAAGAACATCTCATTTTCATTGTTAATCAAAATTCAAAGAGGATATCCTTTCTTAAACAGAGAAGCCAATCATGTGAAGCCGCCAGCCAGGTGGGACATCTCCCTCGCTTTGCCACCAGCAGCTGTTGTCGTGTTTAGGGAGATAAAAATGACCCAGACCTTAGTCAACAGTTGGGGAAAAGCATCCCTTGCGTTGCTTTGTGAAAGTGATAAAAATAACACCATGGCGGCGGGATACGCCCCGAACCTGTTTTTCCTAACCGGGAGGGTCACTATCAGGCAGGGCCTGAGCTCAAGCCAACACACATCAAGGGCAGCACTTTCCTAGCCTCCATTTTCACCCCTGACTTTTCCTGTTTTGACAGGAAGCAGGCAATGATAACACGGCCACACGTAGAAGCAGTGATTGCCAGCAACATGCTGCATGGGATATCTATTTTCATTAAAGTCCAAACCCAAAAAGTTGACCAAACAATTCAAAGTTGGATCAGCACCGGAACCGTCCGCCTTCATAAGCACCCACATCTTGCATGTTGGAATTTTGTTGGAAATCTCTTGCAATGTTGAAAACCATTTGAAAAATTCTGGATCCTGCTTTGAAGTTCTAGACTTTTCGTGTGAGTATAAAAAATAGGGATGGTCCGTTCCAATCTGTTACGATTTTTTTATTAGAACTAGTCCGACAAACGTCATCAGTGTAGTGTGGTCTCCAATAAAAACATCATGAGGACTGGCTTGGAATAGTACATACCCATTTTATTTTAATTAAGGCTGACTAACGATTGTAGCCGGGAAATTACAAAACAAACAAGTCAGAGGACAAACCCACAGTGAGGAAAACATAACCTCGTAGATTGAAGTAATAACAAATATGGACACCAAGCCACTGTGAGACACAGACCAGCTCAAAGTCACGCTCTGTATATCAAGCTATCTTCATGCCAAGCTTTTAGGCTCGGTCTTGTGCCAGTCAAACACAGTGACGCACAAAGGAAGGCAATAAAAAGAGACCACCAAAGTCACGGACACATGAAAGCTGGTGCGGTCGCCACAGGGAACCAAACACGCACCGTTGCGGACGTGAGCCGAGGAGCGATGTCACTATCCAGCAGCAAGAGGAAGGGGCCCGTGCTTTGAAGGCAGAGGGAGGTGTGGATGTTGACGGTCTTCTGTCCGAGGCTCTTTTTGGAATTTGAGCCTTTTATCTAGGCAGGAAGAACGCTGTAGTGAGACACAACAAGGATGGAGGAATGGGGCTATTAGAGATGCTTTGTTGATGGCGAGAGCACCTCAAACGAACAAACCACTTTGATTACCCCCGCAGATTCCCCCCTCTAGCTTTTGTTTATGAGCTAATTAAGCATTGTGCACGGACTGCGGGAGCCTCCATCCACTATTGTACCAAGGTGACTTTCAATGTAGGGCTTTTACAGCAAGATCTAGCAAGAGATCGCCGTCTAAATTGACTCTAGATGTGTGAAAGCCTGATTGTGTGTCAGGAAACAGTGTAGTCCAGAAGGTCAAATCCAGTTCAAACGCAGTCTCCGGCGTCCATTTCTGGGGGAGTTCAAGTGTGCCCTGCATTCACCTCAGCGATGGTCTCACAAAGAGACCAAGACAAAAATGCCCAGCGTGAGACGAGAAAAGCTGAGGGGTCAGCGGATGGCCAGAAGAAGAAGGAGGGGGCGAGGTCTCACTAGACACATGTGGCAGTGACCGTGCGAAAGCAGTGAACACTGCGGAATGCACGCAAGGAGGAGGGGGGGAATTTTCGGATAAAAACGACCCTTTGAGCAATCATACAATTTCTTCCCCGCTCATGAAATTCAGTCCAAAGCTCAGAGGTTTGTTGTAGGACTTACCGTGGAAACTGACGCGACGCTTCAAAGTCACACTAAAGTGCAACTCGTAAAATGCTGCATTCAAATAAAACCACACATTTGTCCACATAATATACTTTTACACCCCGCTGGCTGTCTGAACTTGCAGTGCAGTGAGAATGCCCTTTTGCAGTTTTGGCCTCTGAAGTTGTGTCTGTTAGAGGTCATGGAGGGAGGGGAGCTTGGCCATCATGACTCCAAACAGTGTGGCTTGGACAGGAATTTACCAAGGGTACATGCGCAGGTGTGCTCGATCCACTTCGTCATGTATCTTTTGACTCGAGAAAGCATTTCCGTGTTAGAAAGACGTGTTCAAAAACATGCCAGCCATGGTTTTGTGGGATGCGTTCATTTCAAGCCATAAACAACTCATTTATTTAAATGTTTCCCAGCAAAGAATCAGCAGTGAACTCGTCCCAAACAGCCTAAGGTGGGGAAAGTAGTCAAAAATTTTACTCACGTAAGACTACTGTTACTGTAGAACAGGCGTGGGCCAACTACGGCCCGAGGGCCACATGTGGCCAGTTAAACGTTTTAATCCGGCCCGCCAAACTTGAAATAAATTAAATTAATAAACCATGTTAATGTTTTATTTTCTAAATACTGGGGTTTTTCAAAGACATATATTTTTGTTATGCTTTTATTCACTTTCTTTTCAAATTAAATGTATTTTTTTTTTCTCCGATGAGGTGAGGTCACCAAAACACTCCATCCATCTGCTCCAGGTCCGGCCCATCTGTCAAATTTTAGAACCCATTGTGGCCCACCAATCAAAAGGTTTGCACACCCCTGCTTTAGAACAATATGACTCAAGTAAAAATAAAAAGTCAATTTTAAATACTAAGTAATTAATTAAGATTAAGTACGTAGTGAAAAAATATTAAATGACTGAGTAACTACTGAGTTATTGATTTCTTTTTTTTTAATCAGAGTATCAATGTCAAATGGAGAAAATACAAAGTTTGAATGTACAACTTAAGATACTGCCCAACAAAAAAAAGTAATGAATTAAATCTATATGTAATTAACCCATAAGCATCTTAAATTAATTATCTTTGTTTATACTCATGAAAAAGCACAACGGGTACTCCAGAGTATGATTACGTAGAAACACCGCAACAATCACAACAATGAAAGGTAAATGTTGATAAATGATGACGCCAGGAGGGTTGTGCCTCTTTTGATTGGAAATCATACGCTTTTGTTTCCTTCATTATTTCTTCCTTCGTTTCTCAAATGAGCCACTTTGAAAACTTTGCTTCTGTGTTGCAGAAAATCTGGACGAAACCATAAAGTCAAGCGAGCGACACATTGGCACAAATCTCACTCGGCCAACGCTCAGCTTGTGCCGTGAGCTTCGATGTTCCCACAACAACTGCTTTTATAGGCGAAGCTGTAGTAATGGTGAGCCACAAATGGCGAGGATGGAGCGGCAGATTGGGGCTCATAAACAGAGAGGTTTAAGTTTAAGTGCCTGACACACACGAAGGAGATAAACTGGCCCAGAGCTCTCCAGTAGCAGAGAGTGACATCATAAAATAGAGCAGCAGCAACAAGATGGGAAACATAAAGGATAGATATATTAATGGGAGTCACTTCATGGAAGGTTTATTGTGCGAGCATCCGCCGGGAGTGTCGGCCAGTTTAGGGTGGCATCAATTCTTAAGGCTCATCATCTGTTTAATGTAAATATGAATCTCATTAGTTTGTCCACATTCCCTCAAGCTGCTGACAAATTCAGTGCTCTTTCAAACATGACGTTTTTACTGTCTGATTCTGTTTTGGTCAAACATTTGGAAAATTTAGAGATTCGTTATTATTGCATATACAGTAAGTATTGTTGTTATATTCTGGTGCAAGGCAAGTCCAAAACAGCAGGACCATGTCAAAGACACACGATCCAGCTTTTGTAAGCCGACTGACTTTTTTTTCTGGTGGAAATAAATCGCTTATGAAAATCCATACAGATGAGGGTGACCTTTGCAGCAATCTGCCTATGAAGAAATTCACTGTTTTTGTACCAGAATCAAAATGACTTTGCTGTCATTTTGTGGAACGCATTGCTTTGCTTTTTCTTCTCAAATGTCAGCATGCAAATTGCAAGGCAATTGAAATCAAATCACTCAAGTGGTGAAACAAAACAGCACAGTGACGCATGCACTTTCTCTCTGTGGCCTCCATGCAGAAGACGTACAAGCTTGCAAATACCACCAAAGAGGTAACATTTTCATTTTAGATTTGGCACGTTAATTTACTGTATACATTGAACGTCTTGTTTGTATGGGTTGGTATTTATTAATGGCAGTTTTGGTTATATTTTCCCAATACGATGATCATGTCATGAAATTTTCAAAGTGTTCAGATGCTCTAAAATCAATCCAGATCAGATCCAGACTATATATTTCACAGATATAAATAATAATAATAATAATAATAAGAAGAATAAAATAGACAGCGGAACTTCTGAAGGCGAACACAATACATACAGTATGGTATCTCCAATTTATTCAGAATAAAAATGTCTATGGTATAGTAATAATCTGCTGCAGTGCCTAATCTTATTAAGCGTCCAGACAATTTTTAGTTTGGGCCCTACCGATATGGATTTTGTTTAGGCTGATGCCGATGTCAAGTTGTGTGATCATAAAAAGCAATAAATAAATTAAAATTAAAATTCTTTTTTTTTTTTAATAATATTGATTAATTGGCCGGTTCATTTAGGCTGCCTTTCACTTTTTGTGTGTCAGACTGGTGTCCATTCCCCACAAAAATGTCCTTTTTGGTCCATTATATATCCCAGAGAGGAAACGGGAGTACCCAAAGGAAACCCATGCAGGCCCGGGGAGAACATACAAAGTCCACACAGGAAGGCCGGAGTCCGAATCCAACCCAAAACCTCCGAACTGTGAGGGCATCATACTTACCAGTCGCCCACCATGCTGCCTCCAGTCTTAAATTCATACGACAAATTATTAAATAGATGAGTCACTCTTAACAATTCACCATACCAATTCCGCCCTCAAACTAAGCCTACTTGGATATCAGAACACAAGTGATTCACATTCTCCATTAAGCTGTGTGCTGGGATGAGAATATAACACTCACTGCAATAATGCAATCATAAATTGGTAGGCAGTTAAGTTGAGAAAGATGGATGACATCTGAGGCAGACTGGAAAGGATGGTGGGAGAATGTGCTTCATCTCTTTCTCTTTCCTCCAGTACTTACACGCACGTTCGCACGCCATCAATACGCACACTCGTCTTCACTCACGGAGCAGGACACTCAAGCATGAAATGAACATGAGCGACGTGAACTTTGACTGGCATGTTCACACAGTGCTGGGATTTATGGAGCCCTGTAAACGGAACTGAATGGGCTCCTGACTGAAATGAATATGTTTACAAATTTTGCTGGAAAATATAGAGAGGCAAGTTAACCCCAACTATCTACTGTATGTCACAATTCAAACTCACAAATTTGGATGTGCACTGCCGCAATTACAGCTATCATGTCTTCATCACTTACCATGTAATTAGCATCACATGCTAGTATTAGGGGGTGATTAAAAAAATAAAATCGTTAGGTTGGAGATGAATTCTGGAGCCCAGTCAACCAGAGGGAGAAGGTCCTCAATAGAGAACCGACATTGCAAGTGAGGACACTTGTTAGCATTCCTCCATTTATTAAACATGGGTGTTAACGACAAAATTCTGGATTACACTGGAAAATCACTCTGAAAGTTCTGAACTTCCAGTGTCACATAGACCAGAATAATGCGGCCAGGATGGAATTAGTTAAGACAGGAACAACCAGATTTCTCCTTCGTTGCTTCAAGATAACATTAATCAGCAGTCAACTCCAGAAAATTGTCAGAATCTTTTTTTTTTGTTTGCCAAGCCCTAGTTCGTGTCTAATTTGTAGTAACGTTCATCCTCGGCATATGTCTGCAATTTTACACAATCTAGTGTAGTTTATTGATTAAAAATGATTAAATAATTAAATAAATAACTTCTATTTTGCTACAGTCTCTACTGTGTATGCTGTGAGGGATTTAAAAAAAAAAAAAAAAACACCAGAGGAGGCCAAACAATGCATGGCAGCCCTCCGAAGTGGTGGGAAAGAGCTCTATTAAAATCTGCCAAAGACCAAAACAAACAGAGCAATCTCAAGGCCACGTTAGACATCGTAGCCCCGATCGAGTATTTGCCTTGAGCGAGGGAGCCACGCCCGCAAAGCCCAGTTTGCTGTCCGCATATCCATCTTGGCAGGCGTACACAACACTGGCGTTCTCTTTCAACGCTTCACTATAAGCCGAGCGATTTGTCTGCTACCACAAGGCCTGCTGTCAATGGAGTACGTTTTATGGAGCCAGCAAGAGATTACCTCCAGCGCTGTTCTCCTTCTGTGTATGTGTACCTAACCTAGCGCCTTGAAAATTTATCACAACTATGTTGCTCCAATACTCTGAATCCGACTCAATAATGGACTTTCCTCCTTCATTGTACACATCTCACTTCACCTTGACTTATGGAGCTGAGCGCAAGCAACCGAGTGACGGAAAAAGCTAACAAATCAGCATCGCATGCACATCGTCGCACTCACACACCCCGGAACCAGCCCCATATTTAAAAGCCACTCTGATTAATTCACTTGTAGGTGCACTTCTTGTTGTATTTTTCTACTTTGCTCACTGACATTTGGGCTTTTGTTGTGTTCACACACCGACACTGTAACGTATCACCTTGTCAGCCCAGACCGCGATACCATTGTTTGGTTCCAGTCTGGCTCTTTGTTACGCATGATCCTGCGCCCAACACCAGCAAACACAAGCGTTATTATGCAGGGCAGGCCTTCCTCAAGCACGTAGGCAATGACAAAAAGGGTAAAGAATGCACGTGTTGCCACAACGTCCACATTAAATGGTGTTTATGTCAAAATACTGTTGTCAAACTACAAAACACATGCAGGACATCCATTTTCTGATTTGAAAACTGATGTCAGTGGCGTGAGAAGCACCGACTTAACTTTCTGATGGTTGATACCAATATGTCAATATGTCGGGTGTATTGCTCGGAAAGCTATTCGTTACTTTGTTACCTGAGGTGGATGCCCAGTGCCATCGGCTCGTCCTCTGAGTAACTTAGTCATTGAGATAAGGGTGTCGATTTGTATTTAATGAATGCTTTTAGAATCTGGTTGCATTCGGCCAAGTGGAGCAGAGAGACACCAGATCGGGCAGATGGCACTGCGAAAAACTAAACGATTAATGCTTGCCTGCTTTGTAATGCAAATTACCACTACCTGTGTTGCCTGGCAAGTCATGATTTTTCAGTTTTACTACCTGTAATTAGACAAGCATTTTCAGGATTATTCAACAGTGGTAAAAGTTCGTCCTCCGAATATGATATTTTTTTTCAACAAAATGGAACTTTTTCTTTATTTCAGCTGTTATTTGAAAACTCGCATATTCTCACCCAAGCATGAAGGTGCATCGCCTGATGGTTGCTTGGCGCCTTCCCAGCTCATTCCAGGTAATGATACAGCTGCCAGTTCCCAAGTCACACACTTTGATCGAATGGTTTACTGGATAGCGGTTATTAAGCATAATGGAATGGGATTAACGTTTGTCTTCACTGAATAAGAGGCAGCACAACCTTTAGGATTAGAGGAAGACTGCGGAGCAAATCGGGTAAAACAGCTCAGCTCACCTGCACAGGTATTTGAGGGAAAATCTGGAGCTTGGGAAGGCACACTGTGACCTGCAGCCACACCAGCAAAGGGCAAGCTAGCTAGAAGGGGACGCATTTACTGTAAGTAAACGTTTTGCAAAACGTTTGTGTGTGAGTGAATGGGTACACGTTCAACTCCTGTCGCATCTTTGCTGCAGCAGATGATCCTGGACATCCAGGTGTGCCTCCACACAAGAAATCCATCTCCTGGAATCAGCCAGCAATAGTAGAACATAGAGCAGGGATGAGCACCTGGCTGACCGCGACCGCATTCTGAGTGGCCCTTGATTAATTCTACTCACACCCCCCAAATGTTTTTTCTATAAAAAAAATTTTTCCCCGGGGGTGGGGATTGTGTTGTGATGTTTCCTGTACTGCAGTGGACCGCCGCAGAGGCATCACAGACTCACTCACTGGTGTTTGTGGATTTTTTTTTTTATTCAGTATTTAAATAAAAATAAAGGAATTAATTAATTTTAAAAAACGCGTTTGGGCTATTGGGGATTTTTAGGGGGCTAGCCCGCACATGTAATGTATATTGGATGTTTCTCATTGTTTTTTGATGATTTGGGGGGAGGGGTTGCAAAAACAAAAATGCATTTCAATGGGCGTCAATTATACCGTGATGACAGCTATTTGCGGTTTAAGTCCCTGTCATACATGAATTGTGAGGTTTCCATGTGTTATTTTAAGTTGTAATATCAGCATTCGCCACTTGATGGCAGACACGCCATAGTTGCGATTGCAATGGGTCTTCTGCTGTCCTTTAGACCCAATGACTTTTTATGGATTTAGAATGCCATGCAGGACAAACATAGTAACAGAATACTAACATTTTGAGCTGATTTTTGTCGCAATGTACAAAATGAGTTTTTGCGCTGAATGTTGGTTTGCTGTTCAGCAGTTTGGTGTAATTTTTATACACGAGAGCCCTTGGTGCTGGGAAAAAATGGACCCTATTTTGGTAGACTGGCACCCGTGTGCTCTATGTAAAAACGGGTGTAACTTCATTTTCATGTCAGCGCAAGTCTGGTCTAGCATGTTTGGGGCCATATTGTGCATGTCAGGGCATGTTGTTGGCGCATGAAGCAGCCTCGCCACTGCCCAACTGCTCATTTGGCGACAGAAAGTAGTCTCCGCTTGCCGTAAAAACAGGCACATCCTCATTTTCATGCCGGTGCAATAGTCTAGTTCAGCGTGTTTGTGAACTTTGTAGACATGCTATACCTCACTGGGCATTTCGGATTTGCCCCCTTGATCCTCTCGCAATTTGGAGACAAAAAGTAGACTTTCGGACTGTCCAATGTGGTCTATTTTTCAATGCATGTGGTCCAACGTGATTTTGGTGTATTTAATCGATACGCAGCTAAACAAATTTGGCATAAAATTTGATGCAAAATAGAAATGCAGCGAGGATTGGCCAGGAAAACAATTAAAGGGGAAGTCAACCCAATAATATTATTCTCAATATTTTATGTGTGCCTTCATTTATTAGGCATTCGGATGCATATTATTATTTGTGACATATAGCTAACTACCAATCATGGCTCACCTGTTTTCTGAAGCTGAGCCAAGATTAATCGTTATCTGAGCCCGGAGTGACTGTGATGTCATTTTCAGTCAACAGAAGTGCCCCGGAGATGGCTAAAAATAGGTAGAGTTTGCTGCTCAACTCATATTCTACAAACGCAATATTAATCAGAATGCCATGTTTCGACGAGTGGGGCTGCATAGAACATATTCTTATTCAGAAATTTTTGAGGGTTGACTTCCCCTTTAAGTTCCATCTTAAATTGGCACATTAAGGCACAAACACCTGCTCACACCCAATTCAATCAGCACAAAGGCTAGCAAAATATAAAAAAACAAAGAAAAGTCCACTGATGCCCACAGTTAGACTACGCTTTGTGGGCCATTAAGGATTCCGTTGGTTGTCAAAAATACAGGATTTGAACTTTATACACTTACAGTTTGAATAAAAAGGTACAAACACATACTTTAGAGGCAATTTCTTAATTCTATGAGTGAATTAATGTCGTTATTACCTTGATGGTCCAGAATTAACTGTACACTGTACCCCCATTTCAATTACACTTATACTGTAAAGATCGAAAATTGGCTCCAGTGCTGAAATGAAGAATATTTAATAACTTTTTTCCCCCTAGAGAACTGCAACCACCTGCTTTACTCAATAAAAAAAAGAGCGTTCACTCCGCTGAGCCTTTAATTTCATGCTACTCTAGCACCGTAGTGCACAGTTAGTGAAGCCCACTATTTGACATTTTTAATGCTACGTTACCTCAGGTTTGCTACCATAACCAACAAGACTTTCGAGAAAAGCACATTTTTCTGCACACTCTGAAAAACATTTTCATTTTTTTGGGACAAAAATAAAACATGTACACGTATAGAAATTCAAAGTCAGTAGTATGAAATAATCCCTGACCATTACCAGTTACATCGACGTTGAATAGTCATGCCACAGGGGAAATAATTATGTGCACTAAAGAACCAAAAAAAGAACCACGTGAAAATGTGGCGCGCAGCTGCACAACGAGTAAACAATAGAATTTGAGTGCAGAGGTAAATTGGCAGAGAGCAGCTGCGGGAGTTCACAAATACAACACCGCAGATCAGTGGAGAGCCATGACTGATGTCTGAGGTCTGTGCACCACTTGACACCATATTATCACTCTGAGCTCCCACACAGTCACACCGTAAAACACAAGTCACATAGCGACCACGTATGACGCAAGGAGACTCGTATCCACTCTGGCACACGCACGCACATGCCCCACATTCTGAGCCACAGGGGCAGAGGTGCTTTGATCTGAACCGAATATTATGCTCATATTCTGTTTTAAATCTGCTTACGTTTTACCACCAGAGTTGAGGGTTTTTTTTCAAACTTTGTTTTTCTGGTCCCTTGGTCATTTTGTTTGCCAAACAGTGTACACATTTTCTAGGCCATGAAAGTCGAAGGTAATCAAGACTTGACACAAAGGGCTAAGGTTGCTGGACTAAGGAGAGGTGCATATCACGTCCGCCCACCTGAGAGGTAGAGCAGCCGTCGCTTCTTTGCAACACTGACTTGTAATCACTTTTGCGCGTATCACAATGAAATGTCCTTGTTGAATTCTCAACCATGGCAACCAAATACTGCTGAGTGACAGCTATTCAGAATTCTATGTGTGGGAAGAGAGGTATTGATTGGGAAATTACGCTAGTACTTTCAGGGAAGTGAAATTATGAGTGTCACAGTGAGAAATAAGACTCAGGTCACTTTTTAGACCAGACAAATGAGTGACATGATGTAAATTTGTTTCATTTAGTCGTTCATGAAACTGCTTTGTTGGACATGGACTGATTCATTAAACGTAATTAGATAGCGGGGTCAAGCGGGAACAAAAACCTATCAGATCAAACATGAATACAAATCTGTTGCTTGTGTTTCATTGACTTTCCAGTATTTTGTTAATTCAACAAACGGACAAAGTGGCCTCTGGTTTATTAATTCCACAGGAGAAATTTGCCCACAATAACTTTGGACACATCTAGCATACACCAGCTGCACTTGGTAATTGTTTTTATCCTTTTTGTTTGCTTTAACCCAATTAATATTCTGATTAAAATGAGGTTCCCGTGCATCAGCGCCACCGAATTCACATTTGTAAGACCTGCCGAAAGGTCTGTGTTAATGAATTAGAGCGCTGCGGTGGAACTAACATTGGAACTAACACTGCATTTATATTCATGAAGCTGAGTTTATGAGAGGGTGTTAAACACTGCTGACTCCGTCATTGACCTGCAGTGTCTGCAACCACCAAACGATCATGTAGCTAAAACCCTGACATACGCACATTTTCACGTGAAAACAGTCACTAGACATTTTTGGGACATAAACACTGGTGTTGGAGTTAATTGAGACAATATAGAGGCAGCTCCTCAGTGTGAGTTCCTGTTGTTTCAAGCGTGCGTTGGTCAACAGACGTGAAAGGCATTGCTAACAGCAAAAGTAATTGACGCCCCCCCACCCTGTGAGAATATTCATGTTTGCATACATTAATAATTTAAACTGTAAATATACCACGAACTATCATCTTAAAACACTGAAAGGTTCAAATTAATTCAAGCGCCCTTTATATTATGCTTTAAAGTAAACGTTTTTCAGGTTATTTGATTTTGAAATTTGCACATCTCCACTAACAACCCAGGTTAAACCTAGCTCCTCCGCATCCTCACCAACATCAAAAAATGTTAGTCTATCAGTTGAGATATATCACTTTCACATACTTCTTTAACACCAATTTGTAATATCATACTAGCCTGGGCTTTGATGCCAAATGGTAACATTTTAAATGAATAAGCGTATGCAAAAACACAATTCAGTGAGTTGTATCTGCAAATAGCTGAAGGTAGGTTCCGCGGGGGAACAAAAAACAGGATTCAGTGAATTCATGAATTGCAAATAGGTGGGGTTAACTGAATTAACCTTGGCTGTAAACTGAATTCTCAGAATCTGTAAGTTCACAAAACCTCAAAGAATCCATCTTGGTGATTTGCAGCGAACCGCACCACTCATTGTGCGGACCAATCACACAGCAACAGTGTGTTTGGAGGACGGAATATGCGGCTGTGATGAAAAGAAGCACCAAAGCCGCAGGAAACAAACCAAACATGGCTGTCGAACACACATTTATATACATATTTACATTGCAAAAATGACAAAAAAAATAAAACAACGCCTTGATGCCATCTGTGCCGATCTTCGAGGTAAAAGAACTCAGCTGGTCAAAACAAGACACAAACCAGTAACGTCATTTTCATCTGTTGTTGTGATTGGTCAAAACAAAAGTTGGGTAGGCGTGCAAAAGTTGCAACATCGCCCAATCAGCTCGAATTACTGTACTGAATGTCCCACCTTTCGTGCAGTACACATAACCCTAATCCTAACCCTTCTTTAAAAAAGAGAGCCTCTGTCAGCACTGCGACTGTGAGGAGTTTCAGCTTTTCAAGCGTGGCCACTGGTATCAAATGAGTCCAAGCTGATCACGTTCACTGCAAACCTAATCACTTTTTGTGGTCTCCTGACTTGAGTTCATAAACTGGCTGAGGACACACACGCACAAAAACAAGAATCAAAGGGAGTTGGCATGTGAGGATTTTCGCCAACCAACCACAAGGTCGTGTCTGCAGAGTCTGTGATTACTGCAAGGCGCTAATTTACTACTTTGAAGTTGGAGTTTTACAGTATATGGCCCTCTTTCTTTCCGTAATTCCTGGCCACCGTGTCCTGCCACAATAAGCTTAGTCCACAATTATTGAATCCGCTTCTCTCTAGTGGAATAATGCCCGTAGGTTTTAATTATGCAAATAAAAGCGGATGAAGTTTCCGTTTGATCAGGTCGGGATGGGGGGAAGGTGGGGGTTCTGCTTGGTTTCAATCATCTGCTGTTTGGGTTCGTCTTAAAACAAAGATATAAAAACAATTCCATGAAACCGCAAATTTGCATACTATTAAATGACACGAAGGCCCCAGTCGTTGTATTAAATGGGTCACTCCCTGCAGGTACTCATCTAGTAGAAGTAAATAAATAATTGGGGACATGGGCTCACAACAAAGAAGATATTGTTAGTTTGGTTTTCCCTCTGGGTCAAACTAAATTGTTATTGCATTTAGCGCATCTACATCAGAGCAGAGCCGAATTCCAACACAGTGGAACCTTCATACACAAATGACCCAGAGGATGTATAATTTGACAATACGCTATTCAACCAGAATGTTATTTTCCAAGATGTAACTCATAATTTGCTGCAATGTAAGAAAGTGATACATAATTTTTCGGGTAATCCCGCAGATCATAGGAATTTGAGCGAGATTCCCGCAGGATGGGAGTCAACTTTACCTTTAAACACAGGATTAGGTTGGAACAGGATAAACAGTTCACAGGATCAGACAGGAGTGGGAGAATGGCGTCATTCTGAGATGGGAGTCGTTTTTACCAGGACAGGACGGGACAGGATTTTTTTTCCAAACATCTCTGCTCAATGCTCAATATGGTCATAACAATCTGCTTTTCGTTTGAAAGTGATTCACAAGAACATCATTTATCATTTTTGTCACCCTTTTATTAAGACTGTGCCATAAATTATTTTCATGTTGATTTTCCTATTCATATATTACATATATTTTATATATTTTATTTTTTTATGACCAAGGTCATTTGGCCCTGAAACGTTGGAGACTATTTTGAAACGGATTCATTCGATGTCGCACTGTAAAATTCTAAAAACCATGAAGGAAAAAAGTAAAAGTTAGAATTCTTCTGCACTGACTTTCTCCATGCTTGATGTTGTGTATTACAGCACTGTTCACCTCCACTGCACTACTTCTGTATGTCAAACAATAAGTCTACAGCAAGGGTGGGGGACACAGGGGGAATGTCTGGGGACCAAGCCGACTTCCTCTTCACAATAACGGGTCAGCCAGTGGATGAAAAGGGAGGGGGAGGTGACGACTGGGTAAACAATCTCCGCTCTCGTCTAGGCCGTGACTACACAGACGCAACACTGGCCAAACTGCGTCAAAATTCAGCAAGGGACAACCGTTGCAAATGTTCCCCCGAGTTGCCCCTGTGACCTTATTCGCTATGGAGGAAGCAATTTGGAGCAATCATCCAGAACTGTGTCCACAATGTGAGGGGTTAACAGGTGAGCAGATCAACTCATAAAGACAATGGCTTCATTATACTTTGGGAATTCTATGACCTTTCTCAACTTAAAACACCCTGCCACCCCGGAATTAAGGTCCAATTTAGCTATCAACAAGTGCAAAATGGTGAGCTTCCAGCAGATAGAGCACCTGGTGAAGGCCACAAAGTGCTGTTGAAGGGTCCTGCACTAAAAGGGGGTGGTCAGCTCCCAAGGGAGAATAGCACTTAAGGGGAGGCTTAATGTGTTGTTTTACCTGATACCCAAATATGGATCTGATATGCACCGAGCAGAGACCACACATGCAGATGTCTGGAACTTAGAGCCCAGGTGCCCCTTGTCCCTTGTATACCTGCCCCTCTATGAATATCAGCTGCTATGGGATTTGGAGGGAGAACCTTGAAGATCTGTAACCCAATCTGATTTTTGAGACTGCCTCACTAAAATGAGACAACAAAAGGCGGACCGTGCCTGGGGGCAAAAGCAGCCCGTCACAACAACAGTGGTCTCCGAGCCTATATTTAACAGTGGTGGGAACTGTGCGAGCAGCCATACAGGAACACTTTCAATGCAGAGTGAAGGTCGACTGGGACACGACTTCCTCCCCAGTCTACAAAGTAAGTGGCTGGTTTAGTTCAATCCCCCCTCAAACCCCTTCCTTAGACCCAACAGCAAAATGAAGAGATAAGCATTGTTTGGCCAAACAATGGCCCACTTTCAAAATCGACAAACCTTTCTGCTACTCCAGGCCAGTTTTGAAGTTAAGCACAGTAATAAACAACTTTTTTCCTGCGCAGCTAAAAAGTATCAGGTGGATTTAAAGCAATCATCTTTAAATATGAATGTTGAAAGCAAGTGTAGGTGATGGCCATCTCATGCCGTGAGTAAACTAAGTACATCTTTCTTTTCGAGCATCGCTTACCATCTCAGTACTCCCATAGAAAACTTTCATACCCCCACATAGAAAGCTTTTGACCTTTCAGAAAATCCAAAACAGCATGTTTGTTGAACCATTGATCGCATCGTCAAAGTGAACAAGTCATTTCTACTATAGGTTGGTCCGTCATTTAAAAAAAAAAGTAGCTGACCCAAGTGTGGACTGAGCAGTAGTGTTGGTTTGTGAATAAAATATTGAGTTTTCCAAATTTTTCACATAAGAGGTCTCCATCTGACAGTGATGATATATGCCTATACTTGGCTGGCAATTTCAAATCATATACATACAATGTACAATGATACTCTTGTGCTACAATGTCTAATATGAGGCATTTGTTGGGTCATTTTAACAAAGACAGTAAGTCAATGTAAAGCAGTTTCTCACTGCTTCATGTGAGGTTTTCATCAGATAATGGCGATTGAGGCGAAAGGGAAAATTCACAACAAAGGGCTGATTTTTGTCCCCAGCTCAAGTCAAGATGTAGTCAAAGTATGCGCAAGGGTAGTTTTCTTCTTTTTTTATTTTTTTATTTTCATTGATAGTCGCAGGTACAAAGGGGCGATTGTGCCATTGTGGCCAATGAAAGTAGCTGCATCATGCACTTTAAATTCAGAAGAAGCATGCACTCAGTGTTTGCTGAAGCAGAGATAGACACACTGGAGTCCATGCGCAAGATTGAAGCGCATGTGTGTCAGTCCCCCCACCATGCCACTAATAACTGTGCCGCTGTTCAGGGGCGTGTTTTAAAAAAAAATATAATGAAGATATGATAATAATTTCTTTCTATAAGGGTTCAAAGGGTTTAATGGTGTTGTCATATTTATGAATGAAACACGATGACACACATATCACCATAACTTGCTTTTAGCCGGTCTAAGGTCATATTTCTGTCACCAAATTGGCAGCTGTCCCGTAGGCGTATAAAGGAAAAAGCCCTTGTTCTGCCGGAACGCCCAGCATGGCGCAGTGTGTTTTCCCAAATTCTCAAACATAGTGAACTAGACTCGTCCTGGCACGTAAATCAAGAATATGCCAGATTTTATGTCAAGCACATGTATCGATCTCCAGGTTTTTGCTGCATTAATCAACCAGTTATTTTCCTACAAGACATTTATGCCTTTCTGTGACTCCTCCAGTCATGCTGAAAACTGCTGACACTGTCACACACTTAAGCTCGACGACCACTTCCCTCTCAGAACATTTTGTTTGAAGCCTCATGATTGTGATGTGTGAGTGTTTAACACATTCACTGCCAAAAATGATTTTTTTGGGGCTTCTATACCCGTCAATGGCAGTGAATGAGTTACGTACCAACTCATTTCAATTGAATTCAAACACCTGTTGTGAATTTTAACACTCAGCGCATAGTTAGAAAGTATGCAAAAACCATACTGAAACATTGAAGAGCTGGACGTGTGCAGGTCAAATTACTTTCACCCAGAAAGATTAAAGTGAATTTTAAGTTCATAAAGATAAAAGATAAAGGTGTCCTTTATTAGTCCCACAATAACCACGTCTTCACACAAACAGCTTATGTTTTGAGTCTTGGGGAAAAAAACACACTACTTGCTTAGTGTCCGTCAATTTTCAGTATACCGACACTGCATATTTTATACTCCAAAAGCATAAAGTTTAAATGGAGAGAAACAAGACCTACCTTGAATGAAGTTTGGTCAGAAAGGGCCAACGCTAGCTTCCTCAACTCGGACACTTTCTTCTGACAACTGTGACAAAAGCCTCCCTTCTCCTCTGTCTCGGGCAGAGAAACAGAGCCAGCGCCCTCGGGGGCAGGCCGGCTGCTGCAGCGTGCGTCCTCCGCAGAGAGGAGCCTCTTCCTGGGGGTTGCGGGAGACTCGCCAGTCGGACATCCCTCCAACTTCAGCGAGGGAAAAAAATTGGAGTTTTTGTTAATTTCACCTGTCATGACCAATGACACATCTTGAGCATGCAATAATGCGCAGGTGTGTGTTTTGACATCGTTTTAAAGGAAGCGTGATTTAGATATAATCCAACCGAACCGAACCATGGTATTTTTTAACACTTACACTTAGATGCCCCCCATGGTCAAGAGCAAACTGGCCGTCCCCAGATGCATTCATTTTATACTATCAGCCTGTACAGCTTTACGATTTAAAACCAGCCGGCTCAAGGTTGTGATCGAGACGTGCACGAGTCATGTCGGCTGCGGAGATGACTTGACGGCGATCTGTCATCTGTTGAAGTCTATCTCAAGGTGTCCCAAGGAGTTTGCGAAGCAGTGTACTGCGGGGGAGGCCAGGAGCGGGCTCGGTGGTGCGCGAGAGGCGGTATTGTTGTAGAATGGGAAGGGCTAAAAGTCCAACTGCTCAGAGCACGAAATTCCATTTAAACATGTCACCTCATTTATTTTACCAATTGAAATGAGTGGTATTGGGGAATGTTAAAAAAAAAAATTCCATACTTTTTTTTCTGTATAGAGGAAAAATCCTAAAGTGAGTAAAGTACAAACACTGTAATAAAATTGTATCATGTTAATCAAATGAATGTAGTACATTTGTCGTAATTTATTGTTCACGTTTTTTGTTTTGTTTATTTTTTGTTTTGTTTTTTACGAAAGTTCTCAAAAGCACTTCAGTGTTGGCTGCAAGGCGCCTTAACCCAGCACCCCGTGCATATTTGGCGTTACTCTGGCGTCACCATCTGGCAAAGAGTGGCAACATCTCTTTACCCGGGTAGGAGCGGTTATGGAGGGAGGACTGAGTTGAGGTTAAATATTTCATTAGTAAACTTTCAATATTTCATGCTGGGGATGACGTAAGTGACAGCGGCCTCAAGGAACTCCGAAGAAAACCGCGATGCCCTCGAATGGCCCTCGTAAAGTGGCGGGAATTTATTTTTTTGTTGTTGTATTTTATTTGTTTTTGTTTTTTTATTATATGATAGGCTATACTTTCATTTTTTTATTTTTTTATTGAGACTGATTGAATGCATACGTAGTTTTCCATCCAGTGGAATAATGTGCAAACATACAAATAAAATGCGCCGCACTTGTTTTTAATTTACACTATTTCGTACGCAGTTCTAACGCAGTTTGTCAATAAAACGATATCCAAAAAGTGAAGTTTGATTTTTTTTTGGGGGGGGTGATTTGTGCAACTAGTTCGAGGTTTTCAAGTATCAAGCGCCCCTTGCCGAATGCTTTTTTGTTTGTTTGTTTGTTTGTTTGTTTAAATACATTCGTAGTAGTGTCAGACTCGAAGTGCTATTACCTTCTTTTTTCTTTTCAGCAAGTGACTGGTAAATCCAAAAATGATGTCGGAGTCAACGAAGATGGTGCCGAAGTCGATGAGGCTGGGCTCGGGTTTGCCCCCACCGGAAGAGCCCGGTGAGTTCGGTAAAGCCATGCGGGGCTACAAATATCACCTACAGTTATATCCCACTCGTCCTATCGCATCCCTAGCGCCATCTAAACCAAAAGGTGTTTGTATCCCGCCAAAAAGAAGAAAAAAAGTCCACATGCTATTTTTAATCCGGGATTCCACAAAACTGGCACATAATAATCTCTTAGAATTCCACGAAGTGAAGCCATTCAATCCATATGAGGCGCTCCCCATCCACTGGGCTACTTCTAGGACATCATCTGAGGAGGACCCTCTATTCTTCTCTGCTCTCTTGCCTCCTCGTCACCCTCCCCTTTAACTCCATCCCTCTCTCTCTCTCTCCCTCGGTTCCCCTCCCTTCTCTCTCTCCTCACTATACACGCAAGGCTCCCAAGATGTATAACCATGACATTCCAAGCCATAATCACTAACGACGCATCCCTGTGATATTCCCCATAACATTCATAGGGAGACCCGCAGTGAGCAACCAAATGACCTCATCGGGGTTTATTTAATAGTGCCATTTCTGCTTTAATAGTCCTACAGGTTGCACTGTATATATATCCCGATGAATAGTATACTGATGTATTGTGAGGTAGCATCAATGATTTTTCTTCATGATGAATATAAACTGCAGTGATAAACTAGAAGTGATTGGTTACGGATTGATTTAGATTTACAGCTCTGCAGCATGTATTCAACCTCATCAGCATTTCCGCCTCAGAGTGTCCGCTCTCAACAATAAAACTTTAGTGTGACCTCTTTTCATCTTTAATACCGCGACTGAGAAGCCAATAAGACTCCATGATTGTGGATCAATAGTCAATGAATAGCCTTCACTTCAACATTTCCAACAGCCTTGAGTCTTGTTATCGCACAGATTGAACGGTTGAGGCTGTTGTACGCCGTTTGCTTTGGTCCAGTGGAACCATTAATCCTTGTCCTTTGTTGTTATAGGTGGACCTGTGTGAATTTGAAAATAACACTGTAGGTGTGATTTACATAACAAAAAAATGAAGCTTTTTGTCAGCATTTGTCAGCAAGTGTTGTCTTGGTCTTCATATGTGAGAAAGGCGTAGATGATGTTGGGATGGGGCCACAGCTGGACGATAGGAACATTTTTGGTATGCTTCAAACCTTTCAAATGAACAGTTTCTCAAAAGGATTCCACAGAATTACTAATGATTTTTTTTTTATCATATCAATTTACATTGCAGTAGAATATCCTTTAATTGTCTCCCTCAGGGGAAATTTAATTCATGCTATAGTTTGTTCAAGCTACAAGGTTCCATTAGCCTGGATAACACGAGCATGGAACAAATTTACGCTCCAAGCAATTGCGGGTTGAGTGCCTGCCAGTGCTCCTCAGTCAGTAAATGGGAAACACAATGGATTATCTCGATCAACCAGTCCCATTTTCTTCCCAGTTTCAGTTCTCTTTTGGTCCTCAGCGGGATTCTTGCTTTAATCTCTAGCAGATCCCGAACATTATCACCCCTCTGCTCCCAAAGCCAAGTCCGCACAGATTGAATTACTCATTATGCATGTTCAGTGGCATGCCATGAATTTGGTACTGAGGGCTTCAGTGATAATTTAACCAACTGAGCCACCAACTGATCCAGCCCTTAAAGGGATCATTCAGCTTGGATCGTCCATTTTTCACTAACAAGCTCATTTTTTTCTTTATAAATCAGGGAAATTATACAAGCATGCATTTTTCATTATAGTAATTTGTTTTGGAGAAATATATTAAAAAAATATAACAACTTTAAAACTGTTCCCTGGAAATTAACATTATGGCCACGCCCCAATACCCTCCACTCCATGTCTTGTTGGTAGTCATGAGAGGAATCAAAGACTACTTATCAGTTCAAAATCATTGCAAATACTTAAATAATATTGTCAAAATAACAGGGAACGATCAGCCGCAAAATGTATGTGAACATCTAGACTTAGTCTTTCAACCTCTGAAAATCACAAATCACAAAACGATGAGCCTGTCCATGGCTGACTTAAAAAGTCTTGCAGGTAGGAAGCTGATCTCTTTCTGCTAACCTGTCTGCTTAGCCATCTAATAATAATTATGCCTTGACAAGCTTGTGGGTAGCAAAACGATCAACTGAATATTTTTAATTTTGAAGAGGTGATAGTGGCTTTTCCAAATACATTTATATTTTCACAGGTTGAACAGGACTAGAGCAGAAATGTACATCTGAATTTCAGTGGCGATTAATCACCGTTTCAGACACGAAGTGACAAACCAAGCCGGTAAACAATACGTATTACAATGCTCGCCTCCTCGTTGTGACTTGGACAGGCTGACATGAGAATATTAAACAAGACAAAGGTACAAAAGGGGCCGGCCAATTTCTCATCCCCCAAAAAAGGGCCTTAAATCATTAAATATTTTTTTTAGGTGGGTGGATTTTAGCAAATAACATATCAGCCGTGGATACGTTAAAAAAATATGCAAATATTGTCTGTGAATTAGCGAATGTGTTTAGCCTCAAATATGAGATCCCAAGACCTCAGTCACTATATTCCTAGATCCCAACAAAGTAAGTATTGTGTGTTTGTGTGAGCATAAGCAATTTTGGGGGGTAAAGCGATCATTAAAGTTTGGACTAATTGTCATCAAAGGAAAAAGAAGATTCACATTCTCATGCAATATCAACACGCGGGTTGAATAATTGATATTTTAGGGTGGAATCAATTGTTGCAGCAACAAACATCATGTCTCCATGTGACAGCCAGAAGTACACACTTATTTGTGAGGGAGTGGAGGCAGGGCTTGTCACTTGGCCGATAATTACAATCAATCGTAAAGATGATTTACCACGTCCGTCACTCAGCTCCACACCCCTCAGTGGAAGAGGTCTGGGTTGGGTCTTCGCTGATGAAATTCCATGGAGGGAACCCCTTGGGACCTAAACTGCTACATCTGGTGCATTGTGCACGTACAGGGAAATGGCTCAGGGCATCTCATTAAGGCCTCTCTTATGTCTTAGACATGCTTGTGAGACCCGCGGCTTTGGTACAGCGGTGCAAGCACGGACAAGGCTTTGTGAGAACCGTTTAGCAAATATTGATAGTTCTGCCGCGTGGATGGCATCAAAGGGGAAGGAGACAAGGGGGATCATGGGTGCAGTGTGCATTCATGAATGATTTATGCAGTATTCTTTGGGAAAAGGGCACTTGAAATTTGTTGCAAAATTGTCTGATTTGGATTTCTCATCACACAGGTCTGGACATAAAAGCCGTGTGCTGCTGCAAGTGTGTTTTAATGAAGAGGCTGTTATTGGGCCTTCAGACAAAACCACATTTTCCCTCAATACAATTCAATGCATAGACTTTCATCATTTTAACTACATTTCGCTCATGGTGAGAAGATAGCAGTTCATTCAAATTTATTAGACTCCAAATCAGTTTAGTACATCTTAATTGCTCGGAAAATGATCCTGAACTATATGCACATTTTGATTTTAGACTAGTGAAGCAATGGCGATGAAGCCACTTGCAGGTGGCCAAAAGAGGGTGCTGTTTTAAAAGTTTGACATGCATGATTTTGGGAAGAAGCCGAAATACGCAAAGAAAAGTAATGCGCACATGGGGCGAACATACAACACAGAACAACAGGAAGAGCAGAGCCAAGATTTGAACCGAGAACCAGTTTTGACCACTACTCCAATAGAAAATCATATAAAGTGGTGATCTGCTCTAGGGACAAACTGCTTCCATCTTAAAAAAAAATAAAAATAAATAAATGAATAAAAACGCTATTAAGTGTACATGCAATACTTTCAGTAATTTCAACTTCACTTTATCAACCAATATTAAACAAAAAAGAGAAACTATGATATAAAGTTAATGTAAATAATAATAGTAATAATAATAATAATAATAATACATCTAATTTTTATTTTTATTCACTGCCATCCCTCTCAGTTCAAATGCATATTTGCCATCTGTAGTCGTCAATAGTGTTAAAAACAAACTTGCTGGCTGCGTGCTGTTCCTCTAGCGGCCTGTTGGTGGTGGTCAGGCTCCCTCGAGGGATGTGCGAAGAAGAGCTTTCTACACAGTTGGCATTTAACATTCTTGACTGTTGTACGGTACTGTCGTTCGTAATCAACTACACGATGTACATACACCGAAATTATTCTGTATGATGACCAGGGGCGTAGCAAAGATGTTTTCAGTGAGGTGACCAGAGAAACTCAATACAATAAATGCTATTTTCTTTGCTGCAGCTTTGTTTGGTTTTACTATCACATAGTCTACTTCAATCCCATGCACTGATTCACTAGCTAACAATCAGAGTGTTCCATTGTCACTGACGACCAATCTGTTAATTCATCAAAATTCTATGTGTATGTGTTCATTTTATTTCATGAAACCATAACTCTAGATGGTATGATAAAACAATGACTTCTCAGCCATGTTGTTTGCTTGCCGTGTTGCGAAAGGAATGTTCGATATAGACTGTGAGAATCAAATATTCTTAACTGAATACAGATAATTCAAAATTTTTCATTCGGATTAATTTGTTTTTAAATATGCAGTTAATATAAATAACTGGAAGAGTATAGATGGGGCCCAAGAATAATTTATCCTTGTGAAAAAGATGGAGAATCACAAATCACAAAATGGTGTGGGGGTGGTCATGAAGTGACAAGGATTGGCCATGGCCACTTCTGGCCACCACGTATCTCCACCCCTGATGCAAAAAGAGAGGGTGGGAAAGTATTTTCTCCAGCAGAACCATCAATGAAAAACTCAGGTGAATCCATTTGGATCCACATTTGACCTCCTGTCATGCAAACACAATCTATAGTTTTTAAATCAAGTTAAAGAAGGGACACTCTTACACCAAATAAATTAGGTGATTTGATTGAAGACACACAACATGGTGACTGACTTCTTTCTCGCTATTTGATGTTCAACTGCCATCCTCAGTGGTTTGTATTTAGAATGGGCATTATGTTTCCGCAGCAATGATTGTCCCTGATTGTCCACACAGGTTTGCTGTTCACCTCCACAGTGACTCAACAGAGACCAATTATTTTTAATGACTTGTTTTAATCAGGACCTTTAATTACAGCAACGATAAACAGAGAAAATACGAGCAAAGCTGTAGAGCTGTTAACAACCGCATGCGTGCCAGCAGAGCAATCCAACTGAACCTGGTGCTGTTTTTTTTTTTTTTTAAAGAGACCTCTGCAATTTGTGGCTGGTTAGTTGTCTTTGTATTTTAAGGAGGCACAAACAGAATAAGGCAAACTCTAAACAGTTTAAAAAAAATCATCAAATGGGAACCTTGAGAAATCCTTTCTCACCGTGCAGCTCCAACAAAAGGCGGATCTAAGCAGCAAATGTCTGACTGGTCAAGTGGTCCTAAACATTTCACAATTTTTTCAAAGAACTGTTGAACTGTCGAGAACCACTCAATCAGGGAGACCACGTTCATGTTCAAAATCCTGGATTCTGTTTCTGAAAAATGTATCACTCCAAGATCAAGTTTTATAGAAGAGCGATCGCCATACTGGGTCATTAAGCCATTACCTTGAAGAAGATGATTTCCTTCCATGCATTGCTCTTTCTTACCTTGCTGTCACCTGCGCTCACACTGTGTCAACTGAAGTGCCACTCGGCTTTATATGTGATGATTTTGGGGCTCGGTTTAAACAAGTTTCATTCAGGCAGGAATGAGGCCCATGCTGGTCCGACCGGATGAGCTGGGTTCCAAGCAGTAGGCACGAAAACCGGGCAACCGCCCTCACAAAATAGATCAGATCGACAACAGACTTCTGACCCTATTTATTTAGTTGAATCTTTATTTTTAGGAACCATATTTGGTCATTTAACCTTGAGGCAAACGGGCGTACTGCCTCGCCGTAAGACAGTAGGAACATGGGATCCCTTCCGCGCAATCATTGAAAAATGAAATCAATTACAATGAAAAAGTTCGATAGATTTAAAGAAAGCTCTGTATCATTATTTAAAAAGATTATCACAGTGTTATTATAAAATGCTAAAGTATTGCTGTCATAAAGTTTTAATTAGTGGTGTTTAATGATCAATTAATCCATTAGAAGAAAGCATCATGTTCATTTGCAAAGTTCCAAAAATATATTAATACTTAACAACTGATAGCTCCAAAATTAATTTTATGAATGTGGCATAATCATTAAAAAGAACAAGAAGAAAACAATAGAATAGAATAGAATAGAATAGAATATATATTCAGCATAACTGTATTTAGATGGGGAAATTAAATGTATTTGAACAAAAATATGTATTTAAAATAAAATTAAACAACTAATAATATAAATAAATTCTGCATAAAGATTTAACACGCCATGTTCAGTGTACCCAGGCCTTGGACACTATATAAATTAATAAACTAATTTAAATACTGTTAACCCAAACTGATTAATTCCTAGGACATATTTTGAGTTAAAGTGAATTTTTATTGGCGGCAAATGTTAAAATAAGTTAGAGATTTTAAACAAAAGATTTGTTCATCATGGTTCTTTTACTGTTAAAATGATGCGCTAACTTAAAAATGATATAATAACCTAACATAAGTCACTTTTGCCCTACTCATGAGTTCTAAAATTGAATTACATACGTTTGTTTGATTTTGAAGAGGCATGCATCTACTATATTTCATTTCCTTTGCATTATTTCTCAATAGCTTTTTTTTTACATCCTTACATTATGTTGGCATCTATGTAGACGGCAAACAATTTCATTACACAGGGTGAACGTTTGGAAAATATTTCCCAACATTCATGACAATAAACACTTTGCCTCAAAAAATAAAACATGTTTAAAACATCTTTCAAATAAAAAATAATTTGAAGCTCAAAACTGGCAAGGACACAGGAATTCAATTTTACATGTTCGAGTGTCTAACAAAATCATAACTTTGAGGGCATGTGGAGCGTTTTGTTGACCAGTAATAACAGAATATTGTTTTGATTAAGGTGATTTATTTCTTTTGCTTTTTTTAAACAGAGACATAATCACAAAAAAAAAAAGCATCAAGACATTCAATTGTGAAACGGCAGGATTATTTGTGTTACATTACAAACAAGAAACAGCATTAAACACTCGATCAGCACATTGCTTGAGTAAAACGAACAAAGAGATAGCAGTTAACACAGCAGAGGGAAAGGGCAAACATGCTAAACATGAATAAAATATCTAAAAAGAAATCACATGCAGAAACCAGGCTGTAACTGAAATGGCCAGTTCCGTTTCAGCGAGAGAGCTATGCCACTCTTCCGGCTCGACGACTTCCGGCGGAGAAACAGGCTGGATCAGTCTGCAGAGTCACAGTTTTCTAACACGTGTTCTGGCAGCAGGACACTCTTAGAGGTATTTGACCAAGGTAGATCAAGAACATATACATCATTTGATTCAGTGTCTTTGTTTTATCTCACTATAAAAAATAAGTTTAAAAATTAAAGACCCTGAACATGATTGTATTATCGTCACAGTAATTATACCGTATAAGCCTGGCAGTCTTTTATTTTAGAGCAGCATTTGGTTCATCCTCCACAATAAAATCATTTGTAGCCTCATGCATATATACTGATATTTACACGCAATCTGTGCTAATATTCCACTGTGCTGTGCATTCAAACCTGTGTTGTGCTTATAACGCAGTTGGACGGGGACGTTGTAATCATTCATGGCTTCAAACAAGCTGCGCTTAAGTGTGTACTGGTGGACGGAGTGAGAAGTGGATGCAACTTGGCAACTGGATGAAGTGCCTGGGGCTCACATTTCAGCAGGAGAGGCAGCAAACTCGATCACGCTGCCATTCTGATGCAAGAAGAAACAAATGAAAATCAGATCAACAAGAAGCAGGAAGTGGAGACGAGAGGCATTCGAAGTCTTCACACAAAGCACAAATACCACAACAAAGTCACAACACACACAAATGGGCAAGGTTGCATATCCAATATATGCGAGACATGGAAATGATGACTCAAATTACAAGAAAGGCTTCCTCCCACTTTTCAAAAGCATGTCAGGTGAATTCGACACCCTAAATTTCCCATGGGTGTGAATTTGAGTGTTAATGGTTAGCTACTGTGTATATTGTACTTCCTTTTTTTTAACCAGCCACAAAAAAATGTGGTAGAAAATGGTTGGAATCTGGTGCCCATTAATCACGACTAGAAAGTGCTTTAACAATGCAAATGGGTGTGTCATTATGTACAGAAATTATTTTTGACTAACATGCCGCGCAAAACGTTTGAATTTAACATAATTCAAGAATCTATAAGACCTCTTCTGCTAATGCTTCAGGGTCACGGCTAAATTAGTGCCTACCCCTGATGACTTTGGCCGAGACGCAGGGTACACCCTGGACATTTTTGCAGTTAAATCACATTCAGACAAATTTAGTCTTGCATAGTTTGGGAATGAGGGAGGAAACAGGACTACATCGGGGCAAAAAGCCACACAAGCGCAGTCCACACAGAAAGGCCAAATGGGATTTCATTCCAGAAATGTTCGACTGTGAGGGAGCTGTGCAAGCACCATGCTATATAGAACATGAAATTGCCAAATTAAATTTCTGAGGAACATTATCACTAGAGTGCTGGGGGAAAAATCTTTAAACTCGGCTACCTCGGCCATTTTGTGCTAGATAGCATTCAAAATTGGTAGGAATCTGTCATCAAGAAATAGTACTTGAAGGTAAAAGAATATCACTATAATAATGCAGCTGCTGATTTGCTGCTTCAGTTTTTCAAGTTTTTCATTCACTTGCTGGTGCTCTTCATTGTTGTAAGAAGCCACTCATCAACTATTCATTAAAATGTTCATTATAAACATGAAATAAATACTGACTTCTGCACATATTCGAGTTTATAAACTAAACAGCCTAAAACTCTACTCTTTGATTCCTCCACATTTTGCATGGTTTTCCTCCATCTGATGGATTCCTTCAGGGGACCAGAATTCAGATTAATAGATTTAAAACACAGATGCAGAACAGGAGTGGGGTAATGTTCAGAATTAAAACTCAAATCCAAAGTCATGCTTAATGGGATCTCACAATGAAGGGATGAGGAATCACACAAGTTCACTATTTCTTTTACCTCCTCATTCTCATCCTCATCATATTCATTCAATCCTGTCTGAAATCAGGCAGATAGACATGTCATTAAAGAGTTGGAAGTACAAGTATTGTATTATAAGCAGTAGTCTTTAAAAAAGTGTTTACCTTCATTTTATTGTTTAGGATATTTAGTATGAAGGCAGCCACTTCTGGTTTACCAGCAGCGTTGGCCTGGACAAAAAAAAAATGTGCATACTGGGGTTTCTAACAATTTCCAAGAGTATAATTTCAGTGCAATGTAATATCCTCAAACCACCCACCAATTCTATTGCTGTCTGCCCATCATAGCCTGGTTTATTCAGATCAGCTCCAGCGAGACTCCAAATTTCCAGACCCTCCAGGTCGCCACTGACAACCAAGCTAACAAACAACAACAAAACAACAAGTAATGATCACAATTGTTTCCAAAACTTGTCTTGTGGCTTTTTAGTAAACGAGCCCAGCACATTAGGAATGCCAAATTATCACCACCATGCTCTGCAATGTTTTTTTGGGGGGGTTGTTTGTTTTTATTTGACCAGCCATGCTCATAGCTCACAAGGTATGTGTTTGTGACAGTTTAATATGTAAGCATCTTCGACGACAGGGGCACACGATATGGGGGAGTACCAACGCTATGTAGCCAGGGAGCATTCCTCTGGTGAATGGAAGGGCCAGCAAACTGGTTAGGCTTGTGTTAGCTATGTAGGATGGGTTGGTGTGGATCTGACACTCTGTGTGTATGCGCACTTGCGTGTGTGCGTGTGTGTGCGTGTGTGTGGGTGAGACCTGCACAGTTCTGATCCTGCCTCCTCCAACTTGTCTCGGGAAAAGTGGGCTCCCGTCTTCCTCAGGAGCTTGACAACATCCTTGTGCCTATGTCAGAGGATGTCAACATTAGTGTTTTCTTTCCAGAAAGGCACAACTCAATAAAAAAAAAAAATTATTATTATTTTTTACACAACAAAACTGTTGGTGGTGACAAGTAAGAACACGAGCCACGTCGCGCGCATATACCCTAACCGCCCACACAGGAGTCACCAGAAGTGCAACAGTACTGCACAGAAAATTAACAACAGAAACAAAAAGATTTCATCATAGGTCTATGTTGGCACACTGTTAGTTAATCTTTTCAGTCTATGTGGATCTACAGCCAGTATGTATGAACTGTGAAAAACTGTGACTGAGGCTGCAGGACTGGTTCAGAGGCCACGCCCGCATCTCCACACCCGTCTCTTTAAATGACTTTGACGTTTTAATTTCGGTAAAGCGCTCTGCCTGCAATGTTTGAGTATAGACAAATGTGCTGTCACAATTAGAAGCAGCAGAGGAAGGCATGGAATGCAGCAAAGGAGGTGAAGCGATGCTATGAGGACTCTCTCAACCAACAAAGGAAACATGTCGCTGCTTGTAGTGCCAACCGTTAAAAAAAGGGACAGTCATTTGGCACAATTCCAACACATACGTTTTCTCCCTGAGGCTAAAATAAAAGAATATGGGTGGGAAAATTAGACTTTGACAAATATTTGGGGCAATGTCAAGGAATGACAATGATGATATTAATAAACACAGTCTGGACAGGGCATATGACAATTAGCCTAAATAGCTTGAATCATGTATTAACCTTTGTTACTCCCCTTGTTTCTCTGCTCCCATACTGCCAATCATTCTGTGTACGAGCTGCTTCATTGACAGAAGGAACCATTCAGATGACAACAAGTCCTCGGCTTACCTGAAGCGCACAGCATTGCACAAGGGTGTGTCGCCATAGCGATCTTTTGCGTAAACCGTGGCACCAATCGTCAGCAGGTACTGCACCGCTTCCAGATTTCCTTCGCATGCAGCAATATGCAGAGGGGTTCGTCCATCATAGTCGCCCAGACACAAATTACTGCCCTGAGCCATGAGCAGAAAAAGAACATCAGGCGATTCATTCTGTGCTTTAAATTTATTGTCCGGCAATCAATTAACTAAGGAACAATCTATAAGGGTAATGGAGCTTGACAACGTGAACGTGTGCTACACATTAGAGTGTGACTTGCAATTTCTTTTAGGGTTTCTAAGGCCTCGATGTCACCGATCTTTGTGGCTGCACAAGCCAGCGAAGGTGTCAGAGCATCCCTGATGGCCTCCAGCTCCTGTGGAGTGTGGACATGGAAACATGGAAATGAACACACTGCCTTAAGGGCTACAAGGAAATAGAAAGTGGGATATTTTTTTTTAAATATTGAAAAAAGGTAGGGAATAAAGTTAAGCTTATGAAGGCAATATTTGTAGTGGTAGCTTCATAAACGTGCACATGCTCACACACGCAAACACTGTAATTTGTAAACTACAATGCTGATGAATGGCGAGGTCAAGCTTGAAAAAACACTTTTCCAAGTCACAGGCCGTTTTTATTAATAATGCGGCATTGAAATAGTAAAGCTGTGGGTCATTTGTGACAATAGGGTAACACTTGACATTAGTTAGTGGTGTAGTAGCTACCAGCTATAGTTTGACAATGCAATCCAAAAAAGGTGGCTTAAACCCTAACGTTTCCACTCTGAACTGATTACAGTAGAGACACTTTCGGCCCCGTTATTTATTTGGGAATTAGCGACCAGTTCGCAATGCACATGTTTGGTTGTTGGACAACATCAAAACTATAGTAGGAAATTGTAATATTTGGCCTATGTTGAACTCTCAAGTTCATTCAAAATCAAACTTCAACACACAAACAAAAAATAAATCCAATGGAAGTCAGTAACTGCCAGTTAAGCCAAGTTGATCTTAACATCTCCAAATTATATTATTTTATTCTGCATATTCAACATATATACTCTATATTGCTTGTCCGAGAATCTCTCACCTCTTTGCAGCTAATGCTCAAAGACTTGGCGACGACCTGGATGAATCGACTGTCACTCAGACTAAACTTGGCTCCTGCCAAGTCAGCAGTCATCTCACCTCGCAGGTTCTGGCCCATCATCTGTACGCAAAAACATTGGGCATACCGAGCATAATTCTGAGGTCTTTATTTTAGTGTGTTGATTGACTTCACCCGTTGATATACGACCAACCTTTTTCTTGCCCGCCAGATCAAGGTCCGCTTTGGCCAACACATAGGACAGCTTTGATAGGGCAGCCTCTGGAGTCATGTCACCACCAGTTATCAGCCCGGCATCCATCAATACCTAAATTGTGTTTTAGTTTTAACTCATGCCCCAAATATGAAAAAAAAACATTGAGTTTTAGGGCACAACCTTTCCAGTAGCGTAGGAGGTAGACACCGTCCCCCTCAGACACTGCGTGCAGTTTATGATGATGACGCCGGAGTCGGTGGCCTTCTTTAACTCCTCCAACAAGTCAGAGCGGTTATCCGGGCCGTTTCCACTGCCATAGGTCTCCAGAACAACTCCTTCCATGGGTGGCTGCAGGAAAGCCCTCACCTAAAAATTGTGATGAGTGCATTAAAAAAAATGCATAGCAGTTCAGGAGAATGCAGGGTTTTTTTTTTGCAACTCTCTAATGCCCAAACCCATCAACGCTCCTAAAAGCCCATCTGCTGGAGACTCTGCAAGTATTCCAGTCACTGGAAGGCCATGTGCCACATCATTAGCCACGGCATATGATTAGAACAGCAGATGATGGCAGTGTCCGCAAGGAGGGCAATCAATCTGAAGGTGTTCGCAACCGTAAAGTCACTTGGCGAGTGCAGGACAGTTAGCACAAAATATGAGGTGAGGGGCTCTGTAAAATTGGTTACTTTTTTGATGCCATAAGCGCTTTGACAAGAAATATTTGACGCATATTAGCAATGAAGCTCTCGTAGTGCCGACACGGCGACGCACACAAGAGTCTGGTGCCCCATCAAAACGACGCCTCATAAAAAACAGTTAAAGGCTGTAAGAAAGCCTTGATGGTCGTACTGGGCTGCGGGAGCAGATTGAGACCGTAAAGTCACTCTCCTGGCGGCCTCCGAAACGCGAGCTGCAACTAAACGCTTCACTATCAATGCCAAGCCTTCCTCTTTACTGGGTGATTGGTCATGGCCCATAACGCGAACCTATCTGTCTCTGAGCTGAGCTCTGATTGGGTTTACATGAGCAGGAAACTAAGAAGTGGGATAATTGCATCATTAAACTGAAGTTAACATTATTTTATTGCAGTTAGGGCAAACAAGAGTGTCGGAACAGTTTGTCAACTTTGAATAACATTTTGGGAAGGAATTCAAAAGCAACGCTATTACTGCTCTTCTTCTATGAGTAAACTGTCAATTCATCATGCTTTTTATTCCGTAGTAGTTCCAATGAAACATCCATCCATCCTTTATCTGTACCGCTTCTCCTCACTAGGGTCGCAGGGGGGTGCTGGAGCCTCTCCCAGCTGTCTTCAGGCAGTAGGCGGGGGACACCCTGTACTGGTTGCCAGCCAATTGCAGGGCACACAGAGACGAACAACCATCCGCGCTCACACTCATACCTAGGTGCAATTGTAGAGTGTCCAATCAACCTGCAATGCATCTTTTTGGAATGTGGGAGGAAACCGGTGTACCCAGAGGAAACCCACGCAGGCATGGGGAAAACATGCAAACTCCACACAGGAAGGCCAGAGCCGGAATCAAACCCACGGCCACTGCCTTGTGAGGCCAACATGCTAACCAGTCATCCACCGTGACGCTCTCATGAAGCAATAGGGCAAAATAGAATTTGGCCTTGGTGGGTTGTGTTTTATCTTCATCTGTACAAGTTTTTGTCAACACATTAACAGTCCAACTATGGTTTGTACTTTTTTAAAACTTGAGAGGTGTCATAATTTCATCCCAGACCTCCTTAATAGGGCAGCATGTTGGATCACCCACGACATGTGCCAGAGAAAATGAACGGAAGGATTTGGATTGATTTGAGCAGAGCACAAATTAACACAGACATTAAAATGTGAAATTACAAGTTTTAGGCTACTCCAAAAGAGACATACAATATTGAGATTTTCTTTAATAATTTGAAAGAGTTCTCCTGTGTCTAATACCCCTTCAACACAAATTTGGAGGTGATTCAAAGGCTGCTTTCACACCAGCTTCCAGGTAAATTGGATCATTCGAGACTATTAAAGATCGATAAATTACACACAGGAAAGAGGGCCAATAAAAAGTTTAAAAAAAAGACTTAAGATCTTAAATGTCTGCTGAGTAAATTTCTTAAAATTGGAGGAGACTATAGCACGGCAAGCATTGGACACATTAGGGACCACCAGATCAATAGTCACAGGACCACTTACAGTGGCAGCGGTTATTCCTGGGAAAAGCCTCAATAGGCCGACATTCCTGTTGAGGTCAGTGGAGACCTGAAACTTTGCTGTGGTGTTTGCCCTCCAAACCGTGTCCCAGTTTACTGCAGGAAAGGATGACAGGACAGCTAAATCTACTGTACTCGACAACACTTTTGTTCACACATGAGACCGGTCCGTCGTGGCGGCTAACTTACTTGCAATATCAACCTCTGCAGTGGCAAGTGGAGCCAAATTAGGGGACGTGAATGCATTAAAACTCCCAGCATCCACTTTGGTTACACGGTTTCCTCTATAGAGCTTGTTGTAGAAGTACAAGCACACCTGAGGAGAGACAGATGATTTATATTTAAATCGATGCCCTACATTGGCCTTAAGAAGCAAGCACACAAATGGTCATTTAGGATGGAGGGAATACTACACGCATGCACACAAGTATCGTTTTGTCAATCTTATCGGTTGTGAACAAAGGATGGAATTTGTTGCACTTGAACCGTGCATTCAAGATAACGTCAGTGTTGGTCCTGTTCCTGATAATTGCTCTTGAGAGTTACGAAACACAAGTAGATGCATAGAAGCAGTCTCATCAGCCAAGTGGTGCTCTGCATACAAGCACAGCTGCACAATTTAAAGATAGTAATAAAGTAGTTCATGTAGTCATAATAAGTGAGGTTATGGGATTTTTTTTGTTCATCTGGTTTAAATCTTACTACAGTGAACCCTCGCTACTTCGCGGTTCACCTTTCGCGGGTTCAGTGCTTCGCGGGTCTAAAAAATATTCGGGGGCATTGTAGTTTCGCCGAGCGGCACGACGGGGCGCTGGAGCGGTTAGACGGCCGGCGTGCGCCGAAGAAGAGCGTGGGCGAAGAGGAGAGTGGACGAAGAAGAGCACGTTCCCCCGGGCACGATTTGGGGCGACGTTTGGCGCGGTTCGGACCGTACCAGAGCTCCGGCCAGCGTGCGTGGCAGTTAAGCCGAAGAGGAACACCTTCCGCCCGGGCATGAGCGGAGCGCGAGGCTGTCAGTTATGAATGAATAAATGAATAAATAAATAAATGAAGAATGCCACCTTTCATTTCACAGGGCACACCGGACGGCGTACCAGCAGGTAAAAGTCGAAGTAATTAAATAAATACAAAAAGAAGTAATTGAATAAATACAAAAATAATGGCTGGGGAATAAAAAATAATAAGTTTTAATAATATATATATATTTTTTTTTGTTATAACATGAATTTCACTCTCTCTCTCTCTCTACCCGTGTATGTATATATATATATATATATATATATATATATATATATATATATATATTTTTTTTTTTTTTTTTTTTTTTTTAAGCATTTTTGAAGGTGCGCCGCTACTTCGCACTTTTTTTTTAAGCATTTTTGAAGGTGCGCCGCTACTTCGCACTTTTTTTTTTTTAAGCATTTTTGAAGGTGCGCCGCTACTTCGCACTTTTTTTTTAAGCATTTTTGAAGGTGCGCCGCTACTTCGCGGATTTTCAGTTTTCGCGGGTGGTCTCGGTCCCCATTAACCGCGATAACCGAGGATTCACTGTATTTTATTTTAACACACAACAAAATAGTCATAAAATGCAGTCACCAAATGCAGTCATCACCAAAGGCTCACCTCAGGAATGACAAACTGGCCGGCGATCAACAGTGCCCCCAACAGGTTGTCTCTGCCATCATTCCTCATCTCATAGATAGGCACCTGAGGTCAAAGATTCAAGTGAGCCAAGTATTTTGATTCAAAATGTTGGTAATTTTTTTTTTTTTACTGCTTTTACTTGTGAGCCGGTGAGGACGATGGGCTTGCCCAAATGTTCAAGCATGAAAGACAGCGCGGAGGCCGTATAGGCCATGGTGTCTGTGCCGTGAAGGATCACAAAGCCATCATAGCTTTCATAGTTTTCCTGTAAAATAAAATAAGTTCAATTTAAAATCAGGTCAAAACACTTACCGGTAATAATAGGGCAAAATACAATACAATAATAAAATGACTTTTTTTTTTTTTCAAGAATTAAATAGGTGGTGATTTTCAATTGTTTTCAAGTACCTCAATGTCCTTTCCAATTCTCCCCCAGTCATCTGTGGTCATATTGGCCGAGTCCAACAAAGGGCTGTACTCTATAATAGTGTAGATTATCCTCTTCTTGTTTTTACTCAATCTGAAACAGAGACAGAAAAAAATCATTTCATGCCCATTTGAAACCATTCAATAATACAACAAAATTCCTGACTAACATTGTTAGTGTCACCAAAAGTGCAGGAGTTCACTCCAAGCCATATAAAACATGTTAATAAAAGTTGATTGGCTTCACAGTGAAAATGATTATTCTTTGTCACGCACGTTGGCTCTTGTTACATTTTCTTTCAATAAAACTGTGACTTTATGAAGCGGACGAAACTATTTAGCAGAGCCCAAGCAGTGGGGAATCAAAACTTAGATAAAGGAGTGTAAAAAGGAGGATCACATTGCGAGGGAATGGCATCAAATTAGCCATTTTTCTTTTCCGGCAAATGCTTCAACACCCTGTGAGACTGGTACGACATAAAGTGGATGATAGGCTATGCCTTGAGGGTTATTTGGGGAGCCATTTCACTTGAATTGTTGGGCGTGAAGGGTGGATGTACAGTATACATATTAATGTTGCCTTTTAAAGTGGCGTTAACTCGGGTGGGCCCCACCTGTGACACTGGATTTAAAGACGGCATGATAGGCTCATTTTCCTTATAATCTCCCGTTTTAAGAAACAGGGCGGGCACACCCTGCGGATTAGCATGGGCCGCCCTATTATATAGTCCATGAAGACGTTCTGAAAGGAACAGCAGGGGTATGAAGAGGAAAGTCCCAGTCCACCTCTACAGCAATTAGCCTCAAATGCACACAACCCGGGAACAAATGTCGCTGATCTTTGCCATGAAAAGAATGCCATTCAGGACATGGTGCATCTACTTTACTTGCTTGCTTGAGGTGCAGCCCCAAAGCATCAGAATAATCAATGATTATTATAAAAACGTGTGCGTTTATATCAGGCGTGGACAAACTATGGCTCGGGGGCCACATGCGGCCTGTTAAACATTTTAATCCGGCCGCCAAACTTGAAGAAAAATAAATGAATAAACCTTGTTGATGTTTTAGTTTCTAAATACTGTGGTGTGGCAAATACATATATTTTGTTGTAATGATTTTGTTCACTTTCATTTAAAATTAAATGTATTTTTTTTTTCTCAGATGAGGTGAGGTTACCAAAACACTCCACCCATCAGCTCCTGGTCGGGCCCCTTTGTCAAATTTTAGAACCCATTGTGGCCCGCCAATCAAAAGGTTTGCCCACACCTGGTTTAGATACAATATTGTGCAGCTTTTTTTGTTGGTCCATTAAAATGAGATTCGTGTCACAGTTGCATCAGCCCTAAAAAAAAATCACCTCAACTAAGAAAGAATTTTTTTTAAAAGAACCTTTACAGAGTCTTAGGCATTCCCAGGCACTTGCACTACCAAAAACGCTTTCATTAGACTTGCATATGAGCAAACCGTTAGCGCAAATAGAGTATGAACTCTAGCATGAGCATATACAAGTCTTTCATGCTCACCAGCTGGCTGCAAATCTCCAGGGAATGTCATGAAAGCATGCCTGTATATTCATGTCAATGTAGTTTGTACTAGGATGTTAGTTGGTGCAAGTGTGAGAGCATGCAGGCTGGTATACTACGATTATTTTTCAGGAAAGCCCCAAAACGGCATATTTTTCAAAACATTTCATTACATCATCACATAGAACAAGCCATTTCAACACTTTACAAAGGTCAATAATTTGCAAATAAATGAGTTAATAACACCCACATGGGTGGACTGACCAATAGTATAAATTTTTGAAAAAATATAAAATTCACCAAACTGTTACAGATGAAGTTTCGGTCCGACAGCAGTGATATTCGGGCCTCTTATTGTTAACAACTCCGACCAAATTAAGTTTGTGAAGATTTCTCTGAGTGTGATCCTTTTTGTTGATGTACAGGAAATCAATTAATCATGCAGACCAATTGTGCTCCACTTAACTGCAATATAAGGTTTAAGTATGTATTTTTTAAATGGAGTGATTAAATGATACTGACACTTGACTGTTGAAGCAAACTCAAGTTACAATGGATCCTTCTGCGTTGCTGTGTCCTACTGCACTGGGGGGAAACTTGTGACGTGTCCAATAGGGCTTCACAAAACAGCATACGATGTAAGGATTGCACCTTTTAAAATAGTCAATAAGTGTAACCAGGAACAGACAGTTGATCAACACGCATAAAGGATTTTATTTTGTGTTTTTCTGTTAAAGTGGTCTGGAAGGAATCCTGGGAAATGCAATCCAATTAGCTTTTTTAAAGGGCATAAGGATTATTCATTTTAAATAAAGCAATGTAGGGTAACTGAGTTAACTTAATGTACAGTTATTACTGCCCATGTGTGTATAATTAAATCAGTAGCATTAGACCATTAACACTTTGTAGGTGGTCCACACAGCCCATTTTCCTTTTTTTTGTTTCCATGCACATTTTGTAAGGCAAGCAAGTCATGTTGTTTGGGCAGTTTACACAGAGTACAGCCACCCAACCACTCGCAAGGGCAGTGCAAACCAAGTCTACCAAGTATACAGCACCTGTGGAATGGTTGGTCAGAATGAGTGGTCTGCATCCTGTCAAGGCAACAAAAGTCATTAATTAATCACAAAAAAAAAAAAAAAAAACATGACATAAAAATGGTTGGAGACTGTCAGGTTTAACTGCCCTGACGCTTTGTGGGAGAGCTGTTACTAAAGTCGGCTGAGGCCAGAAAGAATCAGGCAAGGTTGTTCTTTTTACCAGCCGCGGCAGGGAGAGAGGGACAGAGAGAGAGAGCAAGCAGTTGACCTGCGCGCGGCTCGGCTCCGAAGGCTCTCTGCCTTCCCGCCCCACCGCCTCTGCTTTTATTAGAACTTGAAGCAGACTCATAACGAAACAGAAACTAACTCCTTTAGAACTTGAAGCAGACTCATAACGAAACAGAAACTAACTCATCATGGCTTAACAGACAACGAGAGTAAGATAACAGAAACTTAATTCATAACGAAAGTTAGATTACACAACAGAAACTTAACTCTGGAGCAAAAATATAGGCGTGTGTGCGTGTGCAATCATTAATGCAATTAGTGTATAAAAACATGATTAGAAATACACAAACTGATTATATAAGGTTACTTGAGGTTATTATGATCTTCATCTTATCTTACAGGGAAACCTGCATGGAAATGTTGACAAAAAGGACCTATGAGCAATTTAGAGTCTTCAATTAACCTAAGAAGCATGCTTTGGGAATTTAATAGGAAAAATAACAATAATAAAATCTCATGCAGACTCAACCTCTGAAGCTTTTTATCTATTAGCACTTCTACTGAATAAATGATAGGCATACATAAATGTTACTTTAGGCACTGCGTTCCATCCATCCCCCCCAAGTCCTCTGGACCGCTTATCCTCACTGGGGTCAAAAGAACATTGGAGCGTATCCCAGGTGACTTTGGGCAAGCCAATCACATGTTCTCACACATAAAGAAACAACCAATCACACATAGGGACAAGTTAGAGCAGGTGTGGGCAAACTACAGCCCGGGGGCCACCTGCGGCCCGTTAAACGTTTTAATCTGGCCCGCCGAACATGAAAAAAATTAAATGAATAAACCTTGTGAATGTTTTATTTTCTAAATACTGTAGTTTTTCAAAGACATATATTATGTTGTAATGCTTTTGTTCACTTTCATTTAAAATGAATTGTATTTTTTTTCTCAGATTAGGTGAGGTTACAGAAACACTCCATCCCTCTGCTCCTGGTCTGTCAAATTTTAGAACCCATTGTGGCCCGCAAATCAAAAAGTTTGCCCACCCCTGATTTAGAGTGTTCAATCAACCTACCATGCATGTTTATGGAATGTGGAAGGAACCCGCAGTAACAGGAGAAAACCCACACAGGGGATGGGAGAATATGATAGCATGATGATTATTAATATTTGTCAACGACTATAGAATAAACCAGTAATCTGGCATATTTAATGCAAGCAAACTGCATACAATTGTTAGACAACGGACAAAAATGCATGGAGAGTACTTTAGGATAATTTCTGCTAAATTTGCAAATTCAGATCTTGGTTAAATTTAATCATCGTGTGACTGTGACTGTTTGTTTTTTTATGGAGGTGGAGCTGGTGACTAAAGAACCTGAGGAGAATTGAATCACCTGAGTGACTGACTCAGAGTCATCTGAGTCCGCAAAATTATCTTTGTTTGCTCCTCCTATGATAAAGTACTAAAAAAAGGTCAAGGGAGCGTGACATACAATAATGATGTTAATTTGTCACTAAAAATTTTAAAATTGCATTGTGTCATCCCCGGGTGGATTACAATAAAAACTGCACTTTTTCTTCCAGGTCGTATTTGTGGGTCCACTTACGGCAGGACTAAGGTGCGCTCGGATCCATAGTAGTCATACATGCAGGTTTGCTGTGCATATGTCTCATCGTGGAGGATGGGCAGCTTACGTAAAATCTGCACAAAGGCGTTTGCTTTCGGAGCAAGAACTGTGGGGGACAAATATGAACACAACTAATTATTGGGCTTTTCTGGAATCTCTCCTATTTACAATATAAGTGTCATACTGCACTCTAGTGGCTCAAGTGAGATCACGACAACATTTAAAACCAGATCTTGAAAAATGAGACACAGCTGATTAGCACGTGAGAGTAAATCATGTGGGTTTAAAACTTCACCCAAACTTGAAGATACTCCATCACGAATGGCTCATAAAATATCAGAATTCAAGCCACACACCTCGGATCAAATAAGATAAATACAAATCGTTAGTCACTGTAAACATTGTCAAATAAAATTCATCGTAGAAAAAGTTGAGCAACTCTCTCAAACTATGACCAGAGTTGCTCTTCAAAGGCAAATCGCACATAAACTACATATAACAGCTACAAATCCATAAAATGTGGATTCTGATTGTTCATGTTTACATATCATTGGCGTTGTCAGAATCCTCGTACCTTCAGAATTATTAATTTTCAGGAGACGCCAAAAGTGCCATGTTTACTCAGCTATTAACATTATGACATCAAATATAACACTTTTAACACTTTATATTGATCAATAATTTATACCAAAAAATGACACCCACACATGTGGACTGACCAATAATATAGATTGGTTATAAAAATATGAGATTTGCCAACTTGAAGCAAAGAGATTTATCCCTGTTTATAAGATTTAGATATTTATAGATCCACTGAATTAAACTTAACTGGCGGTCTGCTTCCTGTTTTGTCAAATTGATTATCTTTAGCCCCCCAAAAAATAATTTCCTCTCAAAATGAACTTATGTCAAGAGCACTATATGATATGCGTGATTGGTGGGTGACCTTGTCTTTACCAGAGAACCTGCGTTATTTGGAAAGACATGCGCCAGATAGACTGTCAATATTTAGTTGTTCATTGAAGCTAGGCTGAGCTGGTGGATTCTTAGGTCAACATTGTTCGTTTTGTCTTTAAAAGCAAATGCTTTTTATTTGTATTGTGATATTTACTCCGCCAAGTAGATAGTTTGTACTTAAAATAATGGGATTCAAATCAACAAATACTCAGCCATCACTTTCGTTTTGAGTAAGGAAAATAGTGATACAATACAACTTTATCTATCTAGCGCATTTCACAACAGCTGGAGCTGTGACAAAGTGCTTTCCAGCGAGTGTAATAAATTAAGTGATGGGTGCACTCTGTAAGCATACATGCGCAATATTAACAATGATTTGACTGTTTGGCACTGCAAAACTATTTGTCAATATTTTGAGTTTGGCACTCCACGTCCAGTCCTGTCTTGTTCTCTCATGTCCTGTTTGTTGTAACTTGCCACATCCTTTCCTCACAGTGTGTATAGTACAAGTCTGCACACAGATCAAATGTGACCACAGACGATGTGTGACATTACTGTTGTCATATAATTTCATGTTATTACAGGAGATAACAACTGCATTAGTCTTTCTTGATTTTGTCCTGTCTTCTTATTTCTGTCTGACTACTCTCAAATTGCGTTGTCAGACTACTTTTCCAATAAATATCCATCTAAATATAAATGATGGATGGAGTACCATGTGTATATCAAAATCACTTGACCAGTTTAGTAATTCACCTGCATGTGATGAGGCAGCCTCGTGTTCGGCAGGACATGACGCCAAGAGGCAGCTAAAAACAGGCTACTAAAAGTGCTAGCGGCTTGACCTTGGCCACCCACGTAAGTGTCGTGTAATCGCAAAGCGGACTATAGTTACCGTTGTCGGTGAGCGTCATCCCGATGGTCCCTCCGGTGTTGATGACCAAGACGCACGCTTCGACCGCACTTGGCGAGCTGGCCAATTCGGTTCCATCGAACGACCCGCAGCTCGTTAGCTGCCTTCTCCGGCACGGATGGACTTGGGAATTTCGAGGCGAGACCACCTCGTTGGATTCGACCGTGTCCAGTTTATGATGGGACAGAGCCCGGGCGAGTGGCGTCAAGAAGGTGTTCGGGGGGGTACTCGCCATGACGAGTGAAGCCAAAGCTGCCGCCGCTGCTACTGAGTGTGTGTCAACCTACGGTGGCCTTTGTACGTCACAATGCACTCTGCAGAAGACCAACAGCCGTGTACGCTGAAACAAAATCTATATTTTAACACTGACAGGTGTAAAGACGATGTTATGCCATGAGCCTACCTCAGACTTGTTGACCTACTAGGAAGCCAATGGGTCAGTTTTATCTGGGGAGTTTACTTTGTGTGTATGTGGGGGGGGGCGATTTGTTCCTGTGACATCACTACTAGGAGGAGTGTCTTTCCTCAACGCGCAGTGACCCACGGCCCTCCTGTACCAAAGCCATTAAACCCTTTTTACATCTTAACAGTGTTACATAATATATCTGCTATGTAGTTTTGCCTATTCAAAAGAACGTTTCAAATACAGTTTTTCTTCCGATTCTATAAGCAATTCAGAACGTTAACGTAATTTCGCTTGGGACTAGTGACGTCACTTTCTCATTCAAGCGAATGGCATTTGATAGTTACTTGGTATGCAATACTAAGAACTGCATTTTCTTTATGTTGTAATATTAATAATTGCATGTCAATATAGTATCATATATTTCGTCAATACAGATAAATAAATACATTTTAGTAATACATATATTAGTCTCAACAGGAAGTTGTACAATTCATTCCCAGATATCCGCGCTGTGAATTACATCTATCTATAATTGAAATGTTGATAGATGGAACTCCAGCGTCATTTTTCCTGTTCAAAATAGCTATAATTCCCCTCAATTCAAGATAGTGAGTACATGTCACTTTTTCCATATACATCTGTAACTGACTAGTCAAACAATGGGAGAGTCTATTAGTCATTTATTCCAGTACAAAATGGATTTTCTTTTTAAATACCTTTCAAGATCGTCACTTTCAAATGACGTATCTATAACTGGAGTTGTGAAGATAATAGATATCACAAATGTACAGATATCTACAGATATTGAATGCGGATATCTGTACTGGTCAATGCCATCCATACACATTAATGGCAAAAAAATACAGTATACAGACATGACATGATTCAGTTTTGACAAGACAAAAGTGAATTTCAGCTATCTACTGTATACGTGTATCTGTCATTTTTTGTAGTCACAATCAAGTTACACATATGTAGCATGAACAGGAAGTGTATATATATATATATATATATATATATATATATATATATATATATATATATATATATATATATTAGGGCTGTCAAAATTAAAGCATTAACTCAGGTGATTAATCCAAAATGTTTTAACTCAGTTAATATTTTAACTCAATTAACTCAGTTTGATTTACTTCAAAAATGATTTGCATACTTTGCAATTATCGCGCCATATTAGCTGTACATCTTTAGCAAGTCTCAGAACAAAAACTGTGTTCAAGTTACCACTGGGCCTTGCAAACCAACACTGCTGGAGTGTGGCGCTTGTGGGCAGATTTGAGAAATGTTTTGAAGAAGAAAAATGCCTGTAAAGATGTATTATATCGTATTCAAGAATCAAAGAAAGCTATTAGAACAGTCTTTGAATTAATTTGCATCAATTCCAAGATATTATTCAAGTAAATATCTGTTACGAGCTTCGCAAACAATAGTAATTGAAAAACATGATTAATCGCGATTAATCCTGGAATTTTTTGTGATTAATTAGTTTTAAAAAAAATTGATCACTTGACAGCACTAATATATATATATATATATATATATATATATATAAACATGCATGGCAGGTTGATTGGACACTCTTAATTGCCCCTAGGTATGAGTGTGAGCACGGATCGTTGTTCGTCTCTGTGTGCCCTGTGATTGGCTGGCAACCAGTTCAGGGTGTACCCTGACTCCTGCCGAAGATTGCTGGGATGGGCTCCAGCAACCCCCCGCGACCCTTGTGCGAAAAACCAGTAGAGATAAATGGATGGATGGATTAATAAAGTTCAAAGTCTCATGTTGAGTTATCAATTATTATAAGAGTTATCTACTATAAAAGTGTGATCGTAAAAGTATGATTATAAAGATAAAGATAGCCTTATTAATCCCACAAATGGGACGTTTGCAGTGTTACAGCAGCAAAGACAGGTCACACAGAGACGGCGGCGTAATGTAGCCGTTAATGCATAACATTAGTAGCAAACATTCGGAAAAGAAAACCTATGCAAATCTACACTTTATGTACATATATACACCCATCCCCATGCATATACACACTTACATCCCTCAACATTGTCATGATCCGCTGTGAGAATATGTAAATAGTTTGTGTATTTTTAATCATGTTTTTATACACTATTTGTATCAGTAACAATTGCACACACACACACAGACACGCAAATTATTGCTTCAGCACACACGCGCACAACTGGCACACCCACACGCTTGTTTAAGTTTCAATTTCCATAAGTTTTGTTTTCCTCTGAATAAAAGATCAAGCGGGTGGTCGGAGAAGTGAGAGAGAGTGCGGGAGATTGAACAGGCAAGACGCCTACTTCACCTCCTGACTTCTCCTCCCATCCGCGAATGGTAAAAGACAAAACTTTCCCTGGTTATTTCTCTGGGATCTCTGCATTTAATTCAGTCTAATGAAGGCGTCAGGACCTTTTAAACCTGACATCCGCGTCGGGCATGACAGGTTTTTGTTATTGTTTTTGTGTGCATGCTGTTGTGTTTCTGTTTTGATCAGCTGAGTAGGGGCGTTTCCCCTCAGCACCTCGTCCTCACCAGTCACGCACCTGCTCACCGTTAACGATCACACACCTGATCCCCATCTGCTCCCCTGATTACCGGACTATTTACATCCCATGCCATCAACCCAGTGTCGGGTCACTGTCCCTTGTTGTTCCCTGCCGCTCATTACGGACTATCACGACCGCGTCTCGGTCTCGGTCTCGGTCTCGGTCTCGGTCTCGGTCTCGGTCTCGGTCTCGGTCTCGGTCTCGGTCTCGGTCTCGGTCTCGGTCTCGGTCTCGGTCTCGGTCTCGGTCTCGGTCTCGGCCTCGTTCCCCCAGTATTGGTCCCTGTCTTTGTTCCTCGCCCTCCGATCCTGCTAGTTTCGTTTTGGTTACCCTTTGTTATCTTGCTCCCGGCCACGTTGTTTTTCCTTGTTTGATTCCTTTAATAAATTCCCCTTACGTTACCCATTTCCCTGCTTCCTCGCATTTTGGGTCCTACCTCCTCCTCGCCGTACGGCGATCGTGACTCCACCTCCTCCTCGCCGTACGGCGACTCCATGACAAACATATACAAGTGTAAGAAAACATTCCTCTAGTCTGTCCAAAGTAGAGAAGGAAGTCTGTCCATGGTACAGAGGGGAAATAAATAAAAATCCGGCAATGATAAAAAAGAAAATGCTGAAATGATAAAAAATACTAGAGACTGAGCTAGAGCAGGCTTCCAGTCCGACCTATTTAAAAGTAGGTTCAACTCATTTGCCCACTGGAAGTTCCCCCCTGTCTGAGTCTTAGGTTGTCCGTGACCCTAACCCTAACCCACTAACTCTAACCCTAACCCTAACCCTAATCCACTAACCCTAGCCATAATCCTAACCCTTACACTACCCTACTCTAACCCTGAACCAAACTCTAACCCTAACCCTAACCCTAATACTAAGCCTAACCCTAAGACCACCCCTAAACCCAAACAAGACCTTAGCTGGAAACCCTAGCTGCACTTAAAAAAAAAAAAAAAAAAACGAGCTGGGAACCATACTGTGTTAAAAAAAACTACCTGGGAATCATTGCTGCGCTAGAAAACCTTAGCTGCTAACCCTAACTGCATTTTAAAAAAAAAAAAGCCTGGCTGGGATCACTAACTGTTAAAAAATATAGCTGGGAACACTAAACGTGTTTGAAAAAATAGAAAATACAAAACAAACCCCAACCCTTAACCTTAAACCCTAACCTCGAAACCTAACCCTAAATCCTAACTCTAGCTCTAACCCTCAACCTAACCCACCCTAACCCCAACCCAAACCCTAACCCTAACTCTAACCCCTTAACCCTAACCCCTAACCCTTAACCTAACCCACCCTAACCCAAACCCTAGCACTAACCCCATAACCCTACCCAAACCCTAACACTAACCCCTAGTCGTGGCTAACCGAGCTAACGCCGGACGCCGTCGTGGAATTGGATGGCTTCCAAATCCTACGTGTGGACAGGACACGGGAGAGCGGTAAGAGGAAAGGAGGAGGGCTGGCTGTGTTTGTTAATGATAGATGGTGTAACCCTGGGCACATCACTATCAAGGATCAACTTTCCAGTCAGGACATTGAGCTGATAGCTGTTAGCATGCGTCCGTTCTATTTACCGCGAGAGTTCAGTCACGTGATCGCGGTGGCAGCATACGTGCAGTATGGAATCGTCCAGCACATGTTCAACCAGAGCCTGAAGCTGGGCAGAGTCCCCCAGGTGTGGAAAACATCCTGCCTGGTTCCGGTTGCAAAGACTCCCCATCCGAAGGAGCTCAACAACTTCTGACCAGTGGCGCTGACGTCTCATCTGATGAAGACCCTGGAGAGACTGGTCCTCGTCCATCTGCGCCCCCTGGTGAGCTCTTCGATGGACCCACTCCAGTTCGCATACCAGCCAGGCATCAGTGTGGATGATGCCATCATCTACCTGCTCCACATTTCACTCTTCCACCTGGAGAAGGCGGGGGGCACGGTGAGGATCATGTTCTTTGATTTCTCCAGTGCTTTCAACACCATCCAGCCCACCCTATTGGGAGACAAGCTCGAGCAGGCGGAAGTGGCCCACCACCTCATCACATGGATCCACGACTACCTCACAAACCGGCCACAGTATGTGAGAACAGAACGTGTGTCTGACGTGCTCCTCTGCAGCACGGAGTGCCGCAGGGAACTGTTCTGGCTCCCTTCCTGTTCACCCTCTACACCTCGAACTACAAATACAATTCCTCCACCTGTCACCTGCAGAAGTTCTCTGATGACTCTGCGATTGTCGGCCTCATCACTGACGGAGACGATCGGGAGTACAGAGGGGTTACGCAGGGTTTTGTGGACTGGTGTCAGCAGAACCGCCTCCTAATCAACGCTGGGAAGTCCAAAGAGCTGGTGGTGTATTTCTGCAAGCGTCGGCACTCTCCACCTGCACCAGTGAATATCCAGGGAACAGACGTTGAGAGGGTCTCAACTTACAAGTACCTGGGTGTTCATCTGAACAATAAACTGGACTGGAGCAACAACACAGACGCTCTCTATAGGAAGGGTCAGAGCAGACTCTTCCTACTCAGGAGGCTGAGGTCCTTTGGCGTTCGGGGAACACTCCTCAGGAACTTCTATGACTCGGTGGTTTCATCAGTCATCTTCCCTGGAGTGGTCTCCTGGGCAGGAGGCATCTCGGGCCGGGACAAAAAGAGACTGGACAAACTAGTGAGGAGGGCCAGCTCTGTCCTGGGCTGCTCCCTGGACTCTGTGGACTCAGTGGGGGGCAGGAGGATGACGGCAAAACTGTCATTAATGCTGGACAACCCAGCCCACCCACTCAATGACACTCTGAGAACACTCCACAGCTCCTTCAGTGATAGACTGTTACACCCTCGCTGTACCAAAGAGAGATTTCGCCACTCCTTCCTGCCGACTGCTGTCAGACTTTTTAACAAGAACATTGGGTCAGGCCTACAAACGGGAGGGCATTAGTGCAATTGTGCAGTCCTAGCATGCAATATTCACTACTACTGTACTTTCAGCCAATGGTGTACTTAAATATTGACCAATGATGTATTTTGTTTACCTTTACAGTATTCTTATTACAGTACTTCTATCACTGCAGTATTTCTACCATTGCAGGACGCTCACTATTACAGTACTTTTATCATTGCAGTATTACCTATCATTGCGGTACTTCTACTATTACAGTACTTTTATCATTGCAGTACTTTTATCATTGCAGTATTTCCTATCATTGCGGTACTTTTACTATTACAGTACTTTTATCATTGCAGTACTTTTATCATTGCAGTATTTCCTATCATTGCGGTACTTTTACTATTACAGTACTTTTATCATTGCAGTATTTTTCTATCGTTGCAGTACTTTTACTATTACAGTACTTTTACCATTGCAGTATATTTTATCATTGCAGTACTTTTTACCATTACAGTACTTTTACCATTGCAGTATTTTTATCATTGCAGTATTTTCAATCATTCAGTAGTTTTTATCATTACAGCGTTTCCCCCTCTGTATAATGGACAGGCATTAGGAGTGTTTTCTTACACTAGATTCGTTTATACTGTGTATATTTGCATGCTTTTTATGAATGTCTGCTGCTAATGTTATACATTAACGGCTACATTACGCCGCCGACTCTGTGTGATCTATATCTTTGCTGCTGTAACACCTCAAATTTCCCCATTGTGGGACTAATAAAGGACATCTTTATCTTTATCTTTATCTTTATCTTTATCTTTACACGTACACAGACAGTTTCGTGAACGTGAGTTTTTTTTAGCAAGCTGTGTGCCTGAAGGAGGTCCTAGGGGACCGAAAGGATGCAACAGGCTTGCTCTCTATTTTCATCGATTGACAATTTGATAGGATATTTGAATTAAATGATTACTGGACTTTTCTAGTTGATTTCGGATTTCCTCCACGGTGTCTGTCGATGATTAAGGACAATTTGTTCCACATCTCGTTGTTGGAAGAGGGCAGATTTGCGACTGGTTCGGACCATGTGCATTGGACACCTCAAATGGCGAAAGCCATGTTGAGGCACTGGCACCACTTTTTAAACCAACCAGCTCATTAGACTCCTCTCTTTGGATAGGGCAATCTCAAATCATCCAAACGTTCAATTGATATTACGGGTAATGTTATGAATTTTGCCAAAAATTTCACACTGACCCCGGTTCAAAAACAAACACTTGGAAGGGGTTTGACTTTTGTACCAACACCCAAACTGCACAAGGACCAGAGGAATCAATTGGCCTTTGATGCACAACAATTTCACAGAGGATTTATATTGGCAGCCCGATTTGAATCTAGGGGGCGTCAGGACCCACTGCCCTTTTTGTACAAATCTGATTGGACGCCGACATTGAGCAGCATTCCTCTGTGTGTCAGAAGCATGATCATCTCGAATGATTCCGCATTAAAAACTCTCCATTGGGAGAAAGAGAACCCGATGAACGTGACACACGAGGAAGAACTTGCTATATGTCAATTAAAAGAAAACACAAATATTGTCATCAAACCGGCAGACAAGGGCAGTCTGGTGGTTGTCATGGACAGATCACGCTCCGTCCAGGAGGCCATGAGACAATTTAAGGATGAAAAATATTATAAAAAGTTGTCTTCACTGCTATTTTGGGACACTATCCCTATGGTTAAATACATAGTGGACCAAATTTTTCAAGAAAAATATATTAATTTCAAGCTTTTAGATAAGATTCGGGGCATGAAAATCCCAAAGGATTCTTGGTTGTTTACTATTGATGTCGACGGCCTTTACACAAATAACGACACTGAATCAGGATTGAAGGCAGTGCGTGAATTTTTCAGACTGTACCCAAATCCCAAGAGACTAGGTGAGCATCTCATTAAACTGTTGGACATCAATTTGACGAGAAATGATTTTGAGTTCAACAATAAACATTTTTTGCAAACATGTGGGACGGCGATGGGCAATAAATTTGCCCCGTCGTACGCCAATATCTTCATGGCATATTGGGAGGAAGCGGTCTTGGCCGCAGCTCCCCTCAAGCCGCTACATTCTTTCAGATTTTTGGATGACATCTGGGGGATCTGACCGTTTTCTGACTCAGATTTTAACATTTTTGCACAGCATTTAAACAACTTCAAAAAATCCATTAAAATAAAATACACACTTGACAAAAGGATTGTGGACTTCCTGGACGTGACGACCGACAAAGGACCGGACTTTGACTCGACTTTAAGGTTGGACTACAAAGTCCACTTCAAGGGAACGGACATGCACGCCCCCTTTTGGAGTTCCAGTTTTCACCCACCAGACACTTTTGCGGAATAGTCAGGTCGCAATTGTTGCGCTATCACAGAATCTGCAGCCGGAGTACAGATTTCCAAGAGGCAGTGCGCACCCCTGTTTTGAGTTTCCTATCGCCTCGAAAACCGGATCACGACCACCCGGGAATGTGTGTCTTGCTTATCACCACTTATTCGGCGCAGAGTGACAAGTAAACTACCTAAGCTCATGGAAAAGAAAAAAACTAGACTTCCCCAAACACAAATATACGTAATTTGGGGGCGGATTGTGCCTTTTCTGTTGCCGGTCCTTCCCTATGGAATGGCCTCCCATTAAAAGTTGGGCTTGCCACCTCTCTGTCCACTTTTTAAAAAAATGTGTTTGAACACACATTTCTATTCTTTAGCTTTCAACTCCACATGAGACTGTCACTGTTCTCCCATTCTTCTGGTATCTATTGTATATGTGTTTATGAGTTTTAATTTGCGTTCTAATTTCCCGCTAATTCATATTACACCATATGGGAAGCGTTAGAAAAATTTCTACAATTCTGGAATGACCCCAATTACAACTTTAACGTAGTTATGAGTGAACGTTCCATCTTCATTGTCCACTTCCGGGTTCATAATCACGTTCCTCTCACAGGCTGCACATTCTACATTTGGCATTTTTAAAGTTGAAAAGTAATTAGAAGGTTGCGAACCATGTCGGGGGCGTTGCAAGGGTGTAATAGAGGCGTAAATTCCTCCCAAAATAAAATTTGAAAAATTAAGAATATTTATTAAAAAAAAAAAAGAAAAAAACTCAACGTCACAGTTTTTCGCATGAAAAACAAGGGATTATTGTAATATTAACTCCTCCCAAAATTAACTTATGTCAATAACACCACTTGACTCATGTGAATGTGAGCACAAAATTGTTGGGTTACCTTGGGAGAAAGTTTGTCCTTGCCAGAGGGCCTGAGTGTGTTATTTGGCAAGACATGCACGAGATAGATTGTCAACATCAAGTTGTTCATTGGATTCTGGCTGTGCTGGTGGAGACTTACGTCAACACTGTTTGTTTTGTCTATAAATGGCCCCTCGACTACATTTTTTACAACATTTTGAGTGACTATGTGGAACTTCAAGTCGACATGTCCCTTCGCAGATATCTAAATTAAGTTTTAACTATAGACAAAATGGCATTGCAGATATCTGTAACTGGACTTATGACAAGACAAAATAGTGCTGTATATATAACAAATCCACAGATTTAAAAAATATATTTAATTGAGTTGTGGATATTTATTTGTAATGGGCGAACAATCCCATAGAAATTAACCGGAAAAGAGGTGTAATTTGTCCTTGGCAAAATGCTAGCATAGAGCTGTGTAATTCAGTTTTGACTACGCAAAAGTGATTTTTTTTTTAATTAATCACAATGAAGTTACATATTTTTTTGAAATTATAGTTTGTTAAAAAAAACATTTATTTGATTATTTTTGTTTTATTTTGTTTTGTTAAAGGTTTTAGTAACCGGTGTGCATGAATATTGAGGGACGCAACTTCAGAGCATGATTACTGCTATTAAAAATATGTCTAAAACAAAACATGTTTTCACAATCTCAAGAAATACATCAGCGAAATTATAGTAGAAAAGGGTGATTTTAAAACTCAGGTTGGTCATCAAGAGGGAGGAAAGAGAGAAAAAGTGTTTTAGGGCGGCTCAAGAGCTATTTGGTACAATAAATTATATTTATGAATCAATTTTACATAATAATAGTGAGGATAATAGATGACTGAAATAATAATATTTATAAATCACTTTTCCAGCAGCTACAGTTTGTCTCAGCATAACTAATCTCTAAAACAAGTGCATATTTCTATGTCTGGGGTCTTTGAAATTTAGTACTGTGAGGGACAGAAAAAGTCTTCCAATTCTGCAATGATCACAATAATGGAGTTGAGGAAATAAATAAACATATACGATGCACATTTTGGAGCAAAGGTTTGACATTGAGATAGTTTTATGTGAGTATGGTATAAATTATAATTTATTTAAATACTAAATTATCTTGAGCACTGACTAAGTAAGGTTGGCTCATGTTGTGGCTACTTTGTTTAACCGTCTTGTTATGTTGTGGGCCAAAATGACCCATTATAACTCAACTCAGCTCAACTTTACTTGCAGAGCACCACAACTGCACAGAAGTGCAGACCATTTAACTGTATTGTTTTATTCCTGCTTAGATTACATGTGATTTTTCCTTGTGTTGCACTCAACACTGCTTTTGTATTTGTCTGTCTGTCTCCCTATCTAAGTCTATTTTTTCCCGTATGCAGCAATGGCGTCAATAAAATCTCTTTCTATTTCGATCACTTTGGGATCATTCACAAGTCTCAGGTCAAAGTGAACAATGGGAAAATAAATGTTTCCCCCTATTTTTGCGTGGGGTTGAGGGCCAACTTCACGCAGGTGAAAATTATTGCTGCAGCAGACCAATCAAATGTTTAAAACTCGTGTAGTTACGTCCAAGCAACACAAGGTGGTAATATTACTCTTTTTGTTGAATTACTGTAAATGCAATTAAACGAGTATAACGTCTAAGTTTTCTGTCGCGTTTTGTGTTTTCCAGAATACCCAGAACTACCCATTAAACTGAGGTTGTGAGTAAAAATAAACTAAGTTGTCTGTAACAGCCTTTGATGTCTCAGATCTTTATGGTGACTGCTTGGGGCGAGTTTGAAATGCTGTTCGGTTTAAGAATGTTTGCTTTGATGTCTTTGATGCAGAAGTCGTGCGGTGGAGAAGTCTTGAGGAGCTTGATTATATCAGTTTGTCGTTTTGAGGGCAGCAGTAGCCAGGGCGCTTCATCCGCAAGTGAATGAAGAAGCGAACGGCAGGAAGTGGCAGCGAAAGCAGCTCCACACCTTTCCGGTGTATCAGCGCCGCCACCAGCTCGGCTTTAAGGAGAAGGCTGCTACTGGAAGAATTAATCGAAAGTGGAAATTAGAACGAAGGTAAATTGCTTGTCGTCCAGTTTATATGTCTATCTAGAGTCTGCCAATGCTTGTATTGTTCCTTATTGTCGCTTATTTTGTAACAGGATCTGGCTGGTTTGTTGCCGCTAACTGTTAGCGAGCTAGCCGGCTAGGCTAGTTAGCTTGCTAGCCGTCATCAGCGGAGGGCTAATTTTGGGACGCTTGTCTGACACTCCTATTTAATCTCCTTACAGGGGGGCGAGCCGTGGACTTTCCTGGTTGAGTGTGTGTGTTGCTGAGTTACAAGAGGACTGGCTTGTCGAGGATCTCTGCAACCGGAAAGGTGAAGATAACTGGCGCAAAGCTTTGGCTGGAATTGCGTTAGCAGCAGAAAGCTGCTTTTCTTACCCGGTAGTGCTGACTGAGAGCCGGGGTGCAGCCGGTAAAGGGGCGCGTCACACGTCGCCCGAAGGACTTCACCGCGGCGCTTAGTAATACACTATCCCCTTTTTTGTACCCCATAGCCTGTTGTGGGAACCCATCTTTTGGCGGATTCGTGCTCACGAATTCTCATCGCGCAACAGCTGCTGCCAAGTTTGAAGAGTAACGAAGCATGGTGTGAAAGGCCCCGCTCACACACAGTGCTACTTTGAATGTACACGTCCATGCGCCTCACAGCATAGCAAGCTCTTGTAGTTAGACTCACCATGAGAGTGTATTTCTAACATTATTGGGAGTCATGTTTTCACCAATAAGCCTCTAACTGAACTGAAAGCTCCTCTAGAATAAGCAGAGTGCTCCTGCCTGATTTTTCTCATTACCAGCAAGGTATTTATGCAGAAGAGTTGAAAATGGGGAAAATGCTCTCGAAGATATTTGGGAACAAGGAGATGAGAATATTAATGCTTGGACTTGACGCTGCCGGAAAGACAACCATTCTCTACAAACTGAAGCTGGGACAATCCGTCACCACGATCCCCACAGTGGGCTTCAACGTGGAGACTGTCACCTACAAAAATGTCAAGTTCAATGTGTGGGATGTCGGCGGCCAAGATAAGATTCGCCCCCTGTGGCGACACTACTACACGGGCACACAGGGGCTCATTTTTGTGGTGGATTGCGCAGACAGGGATCGCATCGATGAGGCGCGGCAGGAACTCCACCGCATCATCAATGACAGGGAGATGAGGGATGCCATCATCTTGATATTTGCTAATAAGCAAGACCTTCCCGACGCCATGAAGCCACATGAAATCCAAGAGAAGCTCGGATTGACACGCATCCGAGATAGGAATTGGTATGTTCAACCCTCGTGCGCGACCACAGGTGATGGACTCTATGAGGGCCTGACATGGCTAACCTCTAATTACAAATCTTAATGATTGAGTGCTGACTGTTTTAGGTCAAAACTATAATAAATTTGCAAAGAACCTCTCCAATGAGTATGGTTAAGTACAAATTGATTAGCTCATTTATTTTTTAATACTGCAATTACCCTATGACTAATTTATCTGCAAATTGGATTGCTGGTTTAAAAAAAAATGCTTGTCCTGTGTAGCAGACATTTATCACAATATTTTAGGGCTTGCTTATTGAATATTCAATGAATTGGTTCTATTGTGGAAGCCACAAACAGTTCACCACCTTTGCCTGTTGTTTTTGCTGTTTTATATAATTTTTCTAATGACGCTGAATTTATCTGCATTCTTAGGCTGGGGTTCTTTAATTTTTGCTTGTTTTCTGTTAAAGGAGATCTTAAATGTTTGTTGGACTCTGGCCCAGTACTTCGGTGCATAGTCCTCGTTAGAAAGGTATTGATTGCTGCAAATGAGAGAGTCTCATCTTTGCCATCTGTCTTGACTTGAGAGAAGAAATACTTCCCATTTCATTAGCCCTTTCACTCAATTCCCCTTTATGGGCGATATAGTAAACAAATGTGTCATGTCTTGATACCTAAATGTGCTGACTATTCAACAAATGGGCCTCAAAATACTCTCAACATGCTTGTTGGGCTGCATTTTTTTAGTCTTAGGGGAGACAACCCTCACGTTTTCTAAGGCGATGTCCTTGAGTTCCAAGTTCTCTCGATCTGCTATTGATTAATCTCAGTATTGGGACATGATACGAGAGCCTGTATCTGTAGCATGAAGTGCAGCAAACCTCCACTAGGGACCTTCTGTCATGCGGTCAAAAGTGTGCTGCAGCTCCTGTTTTGATCAGAGTGGGGCGGGGGATCCATGTACAAGCCCTTGTCATTGTAATGTCTTATTAAAAAAGTGATTTGAAATCTATGTCTTTGTTTGTAATGTTACTCTATACCAAGACAGAGTTGCTCAAAGCATGTTGGTGATATTTGAACAAACTCAACAGGATGCTTTTACACAGGCTGCAGCTACTAACTTCCATGCCCAGGGAGACTTCATAGAAACCTCAAATTGAATGCTTCTGCCCACCATGCCCTTGCCTGTCAATGGGAGAATGTACAAAACAGGAAGTTAAACTGTTGGTCTCTCTGGGGCAACAGCATAACCTCATGATTGTTTGCGTGACAGTGGGCGTCTCTGTACACTGTATGTCGCATTGTGTATGCTGAGAGATGACCGTGGGATAAAAATCAGTTCATTGAAGCATGGATTTATTTTAGCATGTCCGTTTTTGCACAACAATCTTTGAAGTTTAACAAATTACATGGCGGTAACGGTTGCGCATTTAATTTTACTTTTAAATACACCCAATAGTCTGGGAATTGCAAAGACAGTGCAGTGGATACAGAAAGTCTACACACCCCTCTTCGGGTGCCTGGTTTCTGAGATGAATAGTTTCTAATTGTCCGTTAAAGTGTGTTTTTTTTTTTTTTGTTCTACTCATTTGAAGACAAACAATACATTTAAGAGGACAAATTAAAATAGCCAAATAATGTGGTTTTGTGTGTGTGCACACCCTTCTGGCGGAATGGCTGTGTTCAGAATTAACCACTCCCATTGGAAACGTGTAAAATGGGAGTTGGCAAACACCTGCCACCATGTTTAAAGTGCCTCTGATAACACCAAATAAAATTCAGATGTTGTAAGCGGCTTTTTCTGACATTTTTGTTGTCACATCATACAGCACACGCGATGGTTGGCAGAGAGTTTTCACAGTATGAGAAATTGTAAACAATTCCCAGGCCGATCACATAAAGAACCTACGGTGAAGCATTTAGGTGGTAGCACCATGCTTTGAGGCTGTTTTCCTTGAACTGTAACCAGTGCCATGGACAAAGTTATGGGACTTATCAACACTAATAGATACCGGTAAGTATTGGTAAAAAAAAAATTGCAGCAAAGCAGCCAACATGTCAAGAAAAGCTTAAGAACAATTGAAGTTGAGGTTAAAAACAAGACACGTTACATGGTGGCAGTCCCATTTAACATGGGTGTGAATGTAATTTGTTCATTATGAACATAGCCACATCCCCAGTTTTCAGTGGGTGTGCATGTTGTACGCACTTCTACAAAACCATCTCTTTTTTTTTATTTCTTTTTTTTTACTTCCCCTCTAAAATATTTTCACATTAATGGTGAAATAATTTAGCTCGATCACATTTTTTTTTTTACATCACAATAACTTGTGTGTGTGTGTGTGTGTATATCGCATACATCGACCATGATAACTCCATTTTTTCTAATATTGTCAAACTATTCAGGAATGGGGAGGTAAAATCACCTTGAGGCCTGACAATGATCTGCAGTCTCGTGCTGTGCTGCACGAGACGAGCAAAAAGAAGTGTGAATTCATTGGGGGTTTCATTTCCCTCCTCACTGCTGACCTCAATAAATTATTGCAACTTATGCAGCTGCTGCTGTATAATCACTTCCTCCTCTTTATGTCTTCCATGAATGCATCATATTAACACATCAAATCAAAGACACTTGCTTTATTTTTGTCTGTTATTTTAAAGATTTAGCAAAATGTGCAGACCGACCATATTCAATAGGCTCACATTTATGTCCTCCATTCTTCTCAGGGGAAATATTTGTAGTTTTGACTATCAGACACTTTATAAGATAGTGTTTTCCAACCTTTATTCAGCCAAAACATTTCACATTATAAAAATCTCATGTATCATAAAATAAAAAGTCACAAATTGTATTTATACTGAAATAATAATAATCTCATCACAATCTTCCACAAAAGTACTTTCTCAGTATGAAATCTGGGCTTGTTTAGTGGAAGACAAAGGAATGATTCTATTGTATGATTGGCAACAGGTGTATGTACAGGTTAATTACACCTTCTGCCGTCTAGTGGCAGAGCATTTAATTGTTCTTCCTATCACTCCGTTGCACGCATGTATTGCATTGACGGATTAACAAATATGCATTAACCACCAGTCCTTTTTCTATGATGCTTATCCTCATTAGGCAAGGGAGCTTTATTTATATAGCACATTTCATACAAAAGGCAACTCAATGTGCTTCACAAAAGCAAAGACACAGCACATTAGGTTCGCAGGTGAGCCGGCCTGGAACCTATAGCCCAGATGTCTTTTGAACAAGAGGACGATTGCCAAGCAGCCAATCTCAACAAACATACATTATTTGAGGAAATAAATGGCCATTCCCGGAACAAAAAGTCAAACTGGGTAATTTCTCATGGCAGGTGAATGCGCTATCAAACAAACTCTGGTTTACCTGCAAAAACCAACATTGTAACATGCATGTGGGGTCAGCAGTCGGTTGGCACATTGTGAAGAAATGACGGACGTTTGCACTGGGTAATACTGTGAACCAATGATTAGCATGCCTGCCTCACAGTTCTGAGATTTTGAGCCCAGCCTTCCTGATTTGGTTTGGCATGTTCTCCCTGTACTTGCTTTAGTTATCTGTCCTCCTCCCACATTCCACAAACATGCATGTTGGGTTCATTGAAAACTCTAAAATGCCTATAGGCGCAGAAACCACACAAAGTTCATCCTGTTGTGGTTCATATACACGGCTGTATGTGCGTGCGTGAGGGTGTGTGTGTGTGTGTGTGTGTGTGTGTGTGTGAGAGAGAGAACGTTCTAAGCATAATTGCATGAAGAGCGATATGTGTTGTTCATATTTTGGTTGTGCCGGCATTTACCACACACATGGGTTTTCTAAATTTTCACAAATCGTTTTCGTCATTTTCGGTCTTTCTTTTTGAGACCTAAAGTGTTTGCGTTTTCAAGCTCCGAAACAACCTAGTCACGTAAACAATCAAAACACGTTTTTTTTTTTTTATTATTATTTTTTTTTATCTGGTTTGAGTTAAAAACAGGCCTGTGTAAACTGCCCCTGCAACTTAATTAACAATGTTTGTTTTATATCTGGCTCAGAAATTAACATAAGACAAAACCACATTTTTTTAAAGTCATTTTTGAATGAAAAGTGTGTTGCGTAAACAGCCCCTCAGGCTTCAGAGTGACTCTCAGTGTATGCGCCTGTTCCAGGCCTCCATTAGCTGCCGATGGCATTTTAATTGGGCTGTAATGGCCACTTTGGGTCGCACCACTTCATTACTGTGTGATTCTTGCTGCTTTATTGGCAACACCACCAGGGCCACCCGAGGCGAGGACAGAGACTGTAAGCAACATTTTTACGACCGCTCCTCTGTAGAGTCGAGTCCTCCTGGCATTTTTTTGCAACTCCCTGGGCGCATGGAATGCCTTCCACTTCCTGAGAGAAAAGGTTAGCCATTATGAAAGAAATTAAAAATATATATATCAGTGAAAAAGGCCAGACAGAATGAGGCATGTTGTTCTGAATGTGATCTTTTTTCTTAATTGATACTTCATCCATTCCACTCAATTTAACTGCTCTAGTGCTTCCTATTTCCAATCCGATTTTGTTTTGGGTTGACCACAATGCATATTTATTGGTTCAGTTACTATGACGATGACCCGATGGGACATCTGCTGCTGGTACTTTCAGTGCCACCAAAATGCAAGAGGCGACCACAAGTCTCCAATGAGTTCCTCAATGCTAACAGGAAAGTGGTAGAACTGCTTACAGTTCCACCCGCTTCTAATCTTTTCTCCTGAGCAAAATTCTGCTCTTTCGGAGTAAATTCCCTTTTAAGAAAACTCCTCTTACTTTTATTACATTCAAATTGGAACGTGTGGGGGTGCTTAGGTAAAACTACAGTACCCAAATACTTTTATTTTCTACCTAATGTGTACTCTTTTTATTCCAGATGCAGCACAGTAAATGTTACATCTAAGATTGTAAGTGATTAATTAACTAACTTCACTGTTTATCAAAAACTGTTAACTATTGAACAGTATTATTTTTGCGTAATTTTTACTATTTTTTAATAAAGTAAAAAACAAATACAAAATGTTACAATTTTAGTACTGGGCGGCAGTGGACGACTGGTTAGCTACAGGTGTGGGCAAACTACGGCCTGGGGGCCTCATGCGGCTCGTTAAGTGTTTTAATCCGGCCCGCCGAACTTGAAAAAAATTAAATGAATAAACCTTGTTAATGTTTTATTTTCTAAATACTGTGGTGTGTCAAAGACAAATATTTTGTTGTTATTCCTTTGTTCATTTTCAGTACCCCGCCGACTGCCTAAAGACGCCTGGGATAGGCTCCAGCACACCCGCAAACCCTGTGAGGTATATCAGTAAACAATGCGGTCTGTTTCCTCTTCTGTTTTCATAATTGGACTTTCCCTTGTCCGCAAGGCATATTATTACAGTGGTGCATTTATGTCACGATTTCAGCAGGGAACGCCCACCCATCCTACAATGCTTATTCAGGCAAAGCCTATCCTCGAGGACAATAAAAACGTCCTTTTAGTATGGTTAGCGAACGTGAGCATTTACTTTGTTTTCATGGGAGCTATAATTAACGACTTCTGTCAGCTCCAGAAGCAGCTAAAAGTTGTTTCAGGAGTCTTGCGGTGGTTCGTTGTTCAATGTCACAGTTAAAATATAGACATAGTCCAGTTTGTGTAATGTATTCACTGAATGTGCATCTTGCGTGTAGGTTTATTTTACCTTTTAACCAGCGTGAAAGGGTGCACTTTGCGCAATGGACCGAATCGCATTCCTTTCATACTTTTTCCTGAACGTCACATGCAATTTTATATTATTCACCTCAGCAGAAAATTATCAGAGCTTGTCGGGTTGGTGTTTGACATAACCAATTTAGATTGCGATGGCTGGATAGAAGTGCTTATACAAGCATTAATTACATGATTTAAGACAGTACCGTAATCATACAGTTGTCAAAACAAGTCTATAATTGTAGACTTTTTCTTCTCTTTAAAAAGAAACCACATTCTGAAGCATCGCAGATTCTGTTCTTGTGAAAACCTGACATTTGTCCGCATAGTTTGACTAGTTGGTCCCTGAACTGTGTTTATTCAGCTGTAACACGCGCACACACGCACCCACACACGCACACACAGAGTCAAGGACGTCACAGACGACCATTATCAGTCTTACTTTGAAAGAGAAACCAGACTACAGAAACTACAGTCAATTCTGTTGACTCAAAGAGCATCTATCCCTAAAAAGAAGCAAATCTTTTGTTTGTTTAGCGTATTTGACCGGGAGGTTACACACACAGGACAAAGTGCAAATGGCATCTGCCTGGAGAATGTCTTTTTGGCTTCCTAAACAGCCCCATCACTCAGATTGAAATTTCAAAGACAATTTTTATGAATAAGGCCGGAAGGTCGAGGCAGGGTGGGTACCGAGATAGCGGCCGCAGGGTGGGGAACTGACCGGCAAAAAAGGGTCAAGTGGCCAGCTCTGATAATTAGAATGGATCTTCGCTTCTTAGAATTATCATACTTTCATACAAGACATGATGGCCCTATTTTCATGTCTAGTACAAAGCGGCTGGATTTTTCTTTCTTTCTGTATTTTCATAAACGTAAGCATTAGAAACATCATGAGAATAAACATGATGGATATTCTGAAAAAATGTGCCTTGAAAGTCAAACAAAACTTGGGTTCCCATTCCTAAGAATGCAGTACGACCAGTGTACTTACATTTGTGTTGTCATGTTTCAATGCAGTATTTTAAGTACCGGTGCTGACCAATGAGGTTCAAAGTATGGTGAGATAATGGAAGCTCCAAAGAATGTCAACGATCTAGCTCGCACAGAAAACGTGAAAAGGCCACACCCATATTGGAAACAGCCGTTTGGCTGGCTTTCAACTGGCTTCACAACACACGCACCCCTCAAGGAAGACAGGACTGATTTGAGATCATTTCTGTACTTGTTCTGTTCATTCTTAAAAGTTTGCATGACGTTTAAATAGGAAGTCACATCAAGAATGTTCTTCACAAGAATATGTTGACACTCGACTAAACATGGCTTTCTGATTAATATTGCGTTTGTGACCTATGCGTTAAACAGTAAAATCCACACTGTTTTTGTCCATCCCAAGGGGGAGGGGGGGGCATTTTGTCACTTCTGTTGACTGAAAATGACATCACTGTGGCTCAGGGCTCAGCAAACAACCAATGATGATTCAGTTTCAGAAAACAGATGAGCCATGATTGGTCATTAGCTGAGCCCTGAGTAACTTTGACGTCATATTCAGTTGAAAGAAAGTGACAAAATGGCCACCCACAGAGATGGCTAAAAACAGGTGAATTTTGCTGCCTAACTCATATTCCATGAAAACAATTCATCAGAATGCCATGTTTAGAGTAGCAAAGACGCAGAGAACGTTTCATAAAATTTTTTTTGTGGGGTTGACGTCCCCTTTAAGGGCTCTCCACGAGCCAATGAATTCCTTCCACACCACACTGCAATCCTTCCGTGCCTTTATGGAGTTTGCTTTTACGTTGGATGAGGAAAAAAAAGTGCCTTCCCCCCAACTACACCCCAAAACTTTGAGACATATAATTTTCCACAATGTCTTGTAAGATAAATAATCAATATCTTTTAATATCATTTAGGGTGGAATAAGAGGCTAAGAACAATTCTCAATTGCTTAGGAAATAATGCATAAAGGTCTTAAAACAAGAGCGCAAATGTGCATGCTTGTGTAACAGTGTGCTTGTGTGTAATCCCTTCAACTGCAGCACAGCTGTCTTTGCAGCACCCCCGCCTTCCTTTGGGTCCACTTTGTGTGTGCGTGCTTGTGTGTCTGTGTGTAGTGTTGAGGGCGGCTAACCATTATGTTTGTTCTGTCAGGCTTGCTAACACAACCCAAAGCCATTAGAAATGCTACATTTCATTATGTAACCTGTGAGCGCACTAATCAAATGAGTTCCAGTGGAGCTCTGACCGTGTCTCCGAGGCATTCATGAGAGCATTTATTTGAGTTGAGTCATCTTTGGCGAGTGAAAGCGAGACAGTTGATCCATGAGGATGCAGTACCACACATTTGCAAAGCATTTTCTATCTTTAACCCGTCTCAGTTAGATGTCTATTTTGAAGCCACACCTTTGGACTGAGAAAATGAGTCTTCTTCTGGAATGTGAACTCTCTTGGCTCCAGGCAACACGATGATGATGATTATAATGATGATAATGATGATATGATGACACAAAGGCTCCTCTGTGTCACTTGACCGTGATACAGCAGAGTGGTGCTGCTGAGCAATTTCTCACACACTCCCTCAACCATCTGTTTTCTTCTTTTTCTATATAAAGTTAGCAGAGGAAGTTGTGCGTGTTGCATAGGTGGTATTTGGAACTCATCCTGTTTAAATAGAAATCCAAATAACCAGCATAGACTGTAATAAGATATCATGTAACAAAGAAAACGTAATTATATAATAAATGAGTGTGCACACCCTATGGTTATAGTTATTTATAAAAGACTTGAGCTTAGTTGTTAGCTGACATTTTATTCTATTGTCAAATGTAACACTAATATCACCATATGTGGGCAGAAATCACTGCCATTCTGGCTTCAGGCTACATGTACAACACAAGTTCAACAATGTTTACAGTTGTAGTGTGAGTATAGCAGACAACACACATCATTACTTCACAGTAAGATGCCCTCATTTACGGTATTCCCCAGCAGTGCTCGCCTAATTAGCAAGACTATCGCATTACTGTTGGAATTATTTTGAGAAAATTTATAGAGGCGAGGACGCCAGGGATGTTTTGGATTCTAAATAATTTCACTGATAGAAAGTGAGTAGGTATGCAGCAGGAATGCTGCACTAAATAGCGGCACTCAGCTTGAATCTCCAAATGATCCCCCCTTGCTCTGGGACTTTTTACTATGAATGAGTTATGTTAATTAGAAAACAAATGTTACTGTTACAATCTATAACATTTAAGCGGAGCAGCAGGGTTCCCTAGTGGTTAACACGTCTGCCTAAAAATTAAAAAGTTCGGGGTTTGAATCTTAGTTCTGACTTCCCGTGTGAATGATTTTGTTTATTTGTGGCCTGTAATTGGCAGGCGACCATTTCAGGGTGTCACCTGATTCTCATCCAAAGTCCCCTCTGATGGGCTCCAGCTCATCCAAGACCCTAAATGAGGACAAACGCTATAGAAAATGGATGGCTGGAAAACTGAAACATACCCAGCGACAAAACATCCCTGCTGAGCATTCTTCATAGAAGCAGGATGTTCAAACTGAGATATTGTGATTAATACCCCACTATTTCTCACAGAGGCAGCCCAATATCATCATTAATCACTTTATTTGGACATTAGAGGTTGCCTTGGCTGTAGCACCAGATTTCGGGAGCATAAACAGTGAGAAGCATGAAAGGCCCCCCACGGGAGAGTAGCGTATACTTCAAGATTTGTGCTTGTAAAAGAGCCATAATCTTGCGCCTCATGTGGGACTTGTTCTGGAATTCCCCTCGAATGGAGAAAAAAAAGACTGGCACAAGTGTGAGTGGCACGAGAGTTGGCATTCACAGCACTGACTTGACGCTTAGATGAATAGACCGTATGGAGTAAACATTTGTCTGTGCGTGGTGCTGAATTGGCAGTCATGTGACTGATTTAAAATGACATTAATGGAAAAAATGACCGCCAACCTCTGATTCATGATGTAATTGCAGCTTTATTTCAGATTCAAATTCAACCAGTTTTTTTAAATGCAAACTATTGCCCCCTAGTGGCTAACTAGGCAATGCTTTAGCTCCACTCCAAACACATATTATGGCATTCACTCATGTATTCATGACAGATATTTACAAGTAATTGTCAAATTAATGACTAAATATTAAATGTCACATAAAAACAGCAAAGTGAAACTCGATTATGGACTTCTTGTGTGGAGTTACAGCATGTTCTCTCCGTGCTTGCGTGAGTATTCCACTATACAACTACATTAGAAAAACATTCATTCATGACTTGTCCAAATGTTTTCACTTAACTGATTGTGAGTGCGAACTAGTGCTGGGCAATTCATCGGAATTTAATCGTGTTTTTAATATTGGCACCTCGCAATCATAAAAATACAATAAAAGAAAACATATTATGTTTGCAAGTTCCTGCGTTTCGGAAGCACGCTGAATGTAACATTGGAGTTTACTGTAAAACTAAACAACAAAATGATTTACACACATTGTATATTGAAATACAAAATCTACTTTGTTTAAGAAACAACAGATGTGCTAATACGAGACGCTAATGGGGAATCCACTTGACAGGCTAACAGAAAAGTAGCATCAAGTGGCAGTGATATTCCTTCAAACAACAAATATTCACAAGCAAACGTTGTGGTAACACATACAGACACGTAATATAAACGTAATACGCTGGCCCAAAGAGGCGCCCAAGGTGCACACAGCACCAACGGCTTGCTATTAAATATTATATTTATATATTATTGCTAAGTGTACTATTTACTTGTTGCTAATTTATTATATGGTTCTTTCAAGGTATATATTTAAGGTATATTTAAAGTATTCTTTTGGTAGTTGAATAAATACAAAGGTTCTAAATCAATGAATAATCGTGTTTATTCAGCATGATGTCAATATCAATGAAGATCATCGTGATCACTATTTTTTTCATAATTGCCCAGCACTAACCTAAACGGTTGTTTGTCCCTGTGTCCTGAGTTTGACTGGCAACCAGTCCTAGGTGTATTCCGCCAAAGTAAGATAATCTATTTACACGTCATCCGACAAGCTCAAACCTTTTTCCTGACATGTAGAATGTGGATGTCTGGACTACTAAACTCACTATCATGTTTGATCAGAGGGATTTCTTCACAGTTGAAGTTTTGTTCCAGCAGCTAAAGGATGAAATAATAAAAAAACACAACCCATTGAGTGACAAAACTGAATTTCTTATATATTCATGCATTTATTTTTACATCTAGAAGCTCTTACCTCAAAAAACTGCTTCTCGACCTTTGGGTTGATGCCCTCTGTGCGTTGCTCGTAGCAACAAATGATGCATGTGTCTGGTCCACTAAGCAGCTTCAAGGTCTCCACCAGCGGAGTAATTGACTGCACAGGAACACATAAAAGCATTTGAGGAGAAAATGCCACAAGTGGACATGATAAAAACATGCAAAACGTCCATTTAGACTTAAATATGTAACAATACCTGCTTGTAATAAATGCAATCCGCCATAAGGACATAGTTTGGAGGTGGAAGGAAACCAGATACATCTTCACCCCTAAGCAAAAGAACACCTCAGACTATAAATGTGAGTAACCATCCACAGACAATCATCAACAATCGAGCATGTTAAATATAATAAATAGTACAAACCATTTCAGTACCTTGGCAGTTATGGATCCACTACTAATGAGAGTCTGATTGCCTTGAATGTTCACTTTCAGGAGGTTCTGTAGATCATCCAAGTCTGTCACACTAACTTGAGCGCTATGGGAATCAACATAATGAACCAGGAGTTAACAAATTAACTGTGTAAAATAAAACAGAAACGTCAAGTGCACATGCTTTTTGACATATATTGTAGGTACAGGAGGTCTTCTCTTGACAACAGTTCCCTTCATTGGGCAAAATATCCCGATGTGTACACAAACGGTAAATATTCGAATAAAAGAATATATGCTATACATTTGAACTCACCCCAATGTTGCTGCCATCAAGCCAACGACCCCTGTCCCAGCTCCTAACTCCAACACTCTTTGGCCTGCCCATAAATTCAATCCGGCGGCCGGATCGTAAAATTGTTTAGTTTCTAAATATTTTGCAAAAACGATGGCCGCATCCCAGACCACGCAGCCCACGTCCCCCATATAACATTGGCTCACTGTCAAAACAGAACCGTCGTTTTTCTCAATTTCTCTCACAAAGTAGTTGTTGTGCTCGCCCTGCGCCGCCATGTTGGATAAGCGCGAGCGGAAGCGGAAGTTCACCTGTCGACGTTTCACAAAAAAAGTAAAATACTTTTTGCTTTATACGATTAAAAGTATGCTGTAGTGTACGAATGTTGGGATTAATTGGGAGTAAATCTGCACGGAAAAACTATATTGTAATAATCATAATATGTTCAAGCCAAAATCAAACGAGCATGCGCACATGAAGGCGATGGAGTGGGAAGGACTTTGGGTGTCGCGCCAAACTTTGTTAGCTTCTCAGCTAGCATAAGCTTCTACAATTTCTCTTTGTTGCTATATTAACTTTTTACTCAATTTGATACCGAAGCGCTTCTTGGGAAACAGTCTTCATATAATGTGGATTTTATGACGTTTTGAAATGTTTCGTAGCAGTACAGAAGAGATTGCAGCTAGTGATACTTCCGAAAGTGGACACAGTTCTGAGTTATGTCCACCTGAAAGAAGTCTTGTTAATGGAACCACTTCCCGTAATCCGGTATCAGTTTCCCCTGGTTCGGCCTGTCAATGTTCTGAAGAAGGGAGCCACTCCAGCACTGGTCCATCACTTCCTCGCCCTGCCACAGGTAACTGGAGTGATACCTTTTCACCACGTTATGTAGGCTACTCTTTCATATCAGTCACTAATATTGTAGCCAGACTAAAAGACCACAAAAATGTAATGTCTGGTTTTGTATTGGGAAGGCACGGTTCATTGTTAGTCTGCTTCAAAGTTCTGAAATTCTAGTTGTGATTCTTGTCTGCAGCCAGGACTGCATCAAACAGTTATTTTAATATATGTTGTTTCGTTTAGTTTTATTTTTTTCTTTCTCAATTAATCAATTTTCTTTTCCTTCCGGCTTTTCCCTCCAGGGAAGCAAATCCCTGAAGGGAAAAGCCAAGAGGAATGGAAGATTGATTAATTGAGAAAGAAAAAACAAAATTCTCAATTAAGCAATAAATCTGGGATTTCCTTTTCAAAATCTGACCATTATTTCAAATTGACTGTGCAGAAAATGCACAAATTGATCACGATTTGTCAGAAAATAGGAATAATGTTAATCATTGTTTTCCAGAGTAGAAGCGGTTTTGACAAACGTCTTTTTGTTGTTGCTTAAACATGACAAAGCTAATCAGTCTGCTTCCGGTGAGGACTACAGAATTCTGAGAATATTTACTGTTGAGAGGCTGAAATTCCAAAGCTTTGGACAATTTCAAGTTAAATTGGGGTGTTTTTCCCATTTTTTCGAATTACCCCAAACCTATTAGGGTAATTAAAGACTCAAAATGGTTGTGAATGTGAGCGTGATTCATTTTCAATACAGGGTGCAAAAGTAGGGATACAGTATTTTTATGGAAAGAAAACACAATAACTTTATTAAGTGAAAATCATAATAATATACAATTCGCCAAGTAAAGCCTCTAATGTTCTCAAATTGCTGTCCTTTACATAAATGATTTGACATAAAAGTCTTTATTGTTATGAATTTCTCGGCAGACTTCTTTTATGAATTGTGCGTGGTTTTCCCGAATATACTTAATCTTTGATCACTGCCCATAAGTTGTGATCTTGGTGGCCATTCAACTGATCGTCCTGAACCTACCCAATATGGAGTCATTCATTTCATGTGGTAAGAAAGAAGGTAAATAATGAAGAGCTTGGTTTAACTCGAACAACTTGATACTGTCCCCACTTTTGTATCCTCCTGTATGTGCCTTGCATTTATCTGAACCCTGCCTCTCACACAAATCCTGCAGTGTTTTACATTCATTCAAATATACCCCTCTTTTCTTGAAAAAGGTCAATTTCCCCACAGCCTTCAGTTAGGAAGGATCAATCCGCCTCACCTTACTTGTACCTCGGACAGCTCCTTTCGTGGAGGAACACCAAGGCTCTGGAAGACCCCTGGTTCTGCGAGGGCCGCACACCCGGCACGGACACCGTTGACTGATACTGGTACTGTGCTCCATAGTTGTACTTTGAGTTTGAGATTGTGGTATAGTTTCTTAATTTCATTTCTCTTTTATTGCAGTTACAAGTTGCGCCTCTTCTGCCACGGCTTCTGGTACAACTGTGATTGTAGCTCTGGTTGAAGGACGCGGTCTGGCCAGGGGAGAGATTGGAATGGCCAGTCTTAACTTGAAATGTCCAGAGCTTGTACTTTCTCAATTTGCGGACACTGGAACATATGCCAAGGTAACCGAAACACTCACAAAATTAGCTTTAGTTGGAATTAATATCTTTGTTGTAGAAATATTCCAATCTGTTCACTTCTTAAGGTCATAACCAAGGTCCATGTCTTGTTTCCGATGGAAATACTGATGCCAGACACTGCTTGTGATAAGGGAAAAGGGACAAAGCTCTTCAACCTTATCACAGAGAACTTCCAGGTGCCAAGCGAGAAAATGTGTAGTTTGAAAAACTGTCAATATTGCACTGTTAGGTGCAAATATTTTCATTTTGTGTGTCAGGGTGTTGCTTTCACTGCAATTCAAAGGAAATATTTTAATGAGAAGAAAGGACTGGAGTACATCCAGCAGCTCTGTGCTCCAGAATTTAGCACTGTCCTGATGGAAGTTCAAGCTAAGTATGCCACTGAGTACAATTAAATGCAAAAAAAAGTAGACATAAGCTGTGGCAACCATTTTATTACCAAATTTATGCAGATATTATTGCCTGGCGGCTGCAGCTGCTTTGCTGAAATATTTGGAGTTCATTCAGAACTCTGTGTATGCTGCCAAGTCGCTCAAAGTGAGCTTCAAAGGAAGCGAACAGACGGCAATGATCGACTCAGCGTCTGCCAGTAACATGGAACTTGTGGTCAACAACAGAGACCACAGGTGCAGTAAGAGCAAGCGATGACCAAGCATGATTTTAGATGTAGTGCTTCTATTGTCTCACATATATTGTAAAATTACTGTGCGCACAGGAGCGACCATACCCTTTTAGGCGTCCTTAACTACACAAAAACTCCGGGTGGCGCCAGAAGGTTACGCTCCAATATTCTGGAACCTCTGATTGATGTGGATACCATCAACATACGCTTGGACACGATACAAGAAATGCTTCAGAATGAGGAGCTCTTCTTTGGATTAAAGAATGGTACCAAAGAAATTCTGGGTGTTGTACCAACTGACTAAATGATCTGAACGTTTTGGCCCTGTCTTTTTCATCAGCTCTAGGTCACTTCCTTGACATTGACCAGCTGCTCTCTGTTCTGGTCCAGGTTCCAAAACAAGAGACAGTATGTGAAGTACATTGATTAGTTATTCTGCACTCGTGCCTGTACTTATATTATCTTATATTAGTGTGCTGAATACAATGAACCAACTACATGAAACATTGCATTGTTTAAATTAGGCTGTGGTTTTGTTTGTCCCAATTATTTAATTGAACAGCTTGTGGGAATGGAGGGACTCCATAACAGAACAATTTAATGTTTACAAAGTATAATAATAGAATCCGCAGTAGATCAGGATACCTGTTCAGCTGTGGTCTTTTGGCTAATCTCTGGATCAATGAAAAAAATCTCAAATTCCCAAACCGCAAAGTCTTTATCGGACTTGCCATGCCCATTTGCGTGAGAGGGAGTCAAAGTTGGCTGTGCGAACAGCTCTTGATGGCACAATATGTGTAAATTTTGACTGATTGCACATCAAGGATACAAAACAGTCAACAAAACCTGTTTTGGTTGTATGTCTGATTAAAAACATTTCACCATTCCAAGTTATTTATGCATAATCAAGGGTAATTATTATTGAATAGATTAGGTTGTGCAATGTTGAAAAAATAGGAGCTTACAGTGGCTTTGTGGAAGCGCCATCGTTTGTAGTCTGGACACGCAGAGGTGAGCATTTCTTGTTCTGGAGAGTCTCAGGGTCTCCAGAATTCTCACATATCACCACAAATAGCCGCTGCAGGTGTCGGAAAAGCCGCTTAGTCGGTAACACTGACTAATAACTTGTTTGTTGTATGCCCTAGCCTCGCTCCTGTTCGTCATGGTAATGAAAGCGGTACTCTGCATTTGCAAGAGGCAGAGCTCCTCACCCAAAAAACAGATTTAGTTCTTTATCGTGTGCACTATAACAAAAGACAACACCTTTTTAGTATATATAGAAAAAAAGCATATCGCTTTTCAAATATATATATATATATATATATATATATATATATATATGTATACATGTATATATATATATATGTGTATACTAAATGTGTTCAAAATTTCTTATGTAACATTTTCATTATTACCATAACCATTCTTATTTTTAGATGTGGTGCTGATTCAAAATACATATTCAGTATTATATAGAAATACCAAATATCTTTCGTAGCTCTTACTTAATGTGTAAATAACCTCAGTGAAGTAATCAGATGTATTATACATTTTTTGTAGGTTCAGGTTGCAGAAGCAAAGATCATACATGTCATTCAGCTGAAACACACTTTGGATTTGGTGCCACAGTTGAGGGTGAGTGTTTGATGATGTACACAAATTGATAGCTCCAAAGTTAGGTTTTTAAATGATTTTCTAACAAGATGATTTCATAAACAGGTGGTGTTAAAGAACTGCAACACAGCTCTTCTTAAAGCATACAGCACTTCACTGGAGGACAACAGGTCTTTCAATTTTGTGTCAGGTGTCGTCATCTTTATTTTCTATTATTTGCACTTTTACTCATACAGTGGTTTGTGTTCACTTTCAGATTTGACATGATCTTGAAGCAGATCCTCACTGTTATTAATGATGACACCACCTACCTGAAGGGGAACCTCAACATGCGTACACAGAAGTGCTATGCCGTCCGGCCCAACATCAACGAGTTCCTGGACATTGCCCGACGAGCTTATACCGAGATAGTGGATGACATTGCAGGTGGTGACCTCATGTATTTGTTTGCAACTTCTAGTCTAGAGTGTTCGATGTGTCAACCTGAATTGTTTTTTTAAATTTTTTATAAGAGATACGTTCCGATTTTTTACATGACAAAAAAAAGGGTATCTTTGGCAGAATTTGTTCAAATTTGTCAAAATGATGTATTCTCTTTCTCAATACAGTCATATGAAATGCTGTTGAATATAATGCAAGATTTTTTCAAATGGTTTAAAGCACCTCATCAACATTTTCAGATATAGTCCATTTTTGAATGATATAAACGATGAACTGACGCAACTTCTTCGTCTTTTTCCACTAGTTTATGTACTCAAGCTAAAAGACACACAAATTTTGCACATTTTTATCACAAATTTCACAAGTGGCTTATCTTTAATGGCTGCTTTTGGACGTGTTAATAGCATAGCAATTGTGTTTCTCAGGACTGGTAAACCAGATGGGGGAGAACTATGGCTTTCCTATGCGCACAAGCTTCAGCACCGCTCGAGGGTTCTTCATCCAGATGAAGCTGGAAGGAATGTTGTTGCCTAATGGGAAACTTCCTTCGGAGTTCATCAAGGTATCATCAGTGGGAATGACAATACAAAGTCAATTTTTAGCTTCATTGAATTAAAATATTTTTCGTCGTCAAAAAATAAATAAATAATAAAATATAAATAAATAGATGAAAACTACCTGGCATTATATTATGCCGTTGGAATCATGTTTAATTCCTGTACATGTCCTGGTGACCCATTTTTTGTGGCTTCACAGTTCTTTGTTTTATCGCTGCAATTTGCTGCCTTTAACAATCCCATTAATTTCTTATTAAATATGATTTATTGTACAAGCATAATTGTTGGCTTTGGGCATCTGTTCCCCCAGGTCGTCAAACACAAAGACAACTATGGCTTCACCACCGCTGATCTGGTGAAGTTGAACGATCGCTGTGATGATGCCCTGAGGGAGATCGTTCACATGTCATATGTGTGAGTAGAGCAAGACACTCATGCACGTAACGAGAACACATTTATCTTTTGTTTTTCATATTGTTACAGTAAACCCCCCTCCATTACGGGTTGTGGGTTCGGTATTTTGCAGGTTGTTTTTTTTTTATACTATTAATTTTTAATTTACTCCATTTGCCGGCATTTTAACGCTTTTTTTTGTTTGAGTGCGAGTTACAAATCAATTCAAGCAGATAATCTGAAAAAAAAAGTTTAATGGAGGCAAGAATTGCGAAACTGGTATTAGATAAGAGGTCTTATGTAACTTGACCTGTTAAGATGTTATTTATTGAAATTTATTCAGCAAATACAACGTCCTAATGGTGCAAATTTAACAAATGATTATTTTCAGTTCTTGTCAATCTATAAAATGTCTTGTGAGACTGCTGTGCATAATTATTTGGAGCAGGGCATTACAAGAAAAAAACATTTATTTTGGGGATTGGGAGGTTTGTTTAAAAATGTTCAAATTATTGTATACCTGTTGATGACCTGAAAATGATACTGAGTTCCATTTGCATAGAGTTTGATTATTTATACAATTCAGATGAAAAAAAACCCACAATTTGCATAGTAATTTGTAACATAGTGTGTTTCGCCACTGAAAAGGGAATATATTACAGCAGCTTCATTATCATCATTGTTGACATCGTGAGTTGGTGTGAGTACACATTGTTCCATTCTATTCATTCGTTCCATTTTTTTAATATGTTTTATTCATTGATCTTGCTCTCTGTTGATATATTATACGTGTTTTAATGTGTTTGTATCGTTTTTAAACCATATTTAAAGACTTGGTGCTGTCATTTATGTAGTAACATGCCACGGGTGTATTTCTATATCATGGATTTAACTTATATCGGTGTTCTGGAATGTAACCCCCATGATGGAAGAGGATTTACTACATTTGCATAATGTTCAAATTGAGGGTTTTCTTCTGTTTATGTTGTTTTCAAAAGAATTTGTTTTCTATGTCCACCTATAACAGGTTAATATGTCCAAAATGAATGAATTCTTAAGTCTACTGCTCACAATATGGCTCAGATTTAATTTGACTGGAATCAAACTATGGTTAAAATGAAAGTATTGATAAACTACATGTCTTAATTCGTACAATTACAATTATTAATAAAATAATCCTTGTGTTTTCCTCCGGGTACTTCAGTTTCCGTGTGGTATGTTGATTGGACACCCTGAATAGCCGAAGTGTGTTTGTGAGCACGGATGGTCTTTGGGTGTCCTGGGTGTAGCCCGCCTACTGCCCGATAGCTGGGATCGACTCCAGCACGGCCGCGACCCTCGTGAGGGGCAGTGGCTCAGATAATGGATGGATTGATTATATTATCTGTTTTTCTTTTTGTTTTTTTTTTAATATGATTTAGTGAACGAGTGTTAACTGTCCACTTGAGCAGGGTTTGTCAATCTTATAACAGCAAGTTTCTAAATGCCGCAAAGGTTTTCAGGCCTTTGTGCTTTGTGTGATAGTGTCAGACCAACATTCACAAAAACTTTGCCTCATATCTGCCTAATCCCAAAACTGTATTTACGAGAGCAACAATATGGTCTTCTGGGATTGTTTGGCAATATTTTCATTGTCATTGGTTCTTTTTAAAATCGTATCCATAACTGTATTGGTTATGCAGTTTAAATACCCTATCCAAATTTGTAACCCTTTACTATTATATTTTATATATTATACAATAAAGGGATTTCTATTCTATTCTATTCTATTCTATTCTTTTGAGAAAATGTGAGCTATTTGGCAAAACACATTTATTTAATTTTAAAGGGATTTAAATTAAGCGAGAAGGTGTTCCAGAATAGCAAAGTCATTAAACAAAACAGCAATAGAGAATATAACGAAATGGTCCCCCGCTGACTAATTTTCCATTATTTGAATAAATTCTGTAAACTGAAGCACAAATCAATCCCCGGTGTCTAACCTACACTATGTGGTTCTCGCATGCAACAATACAAGACTGAAGATTTTTTTTCGCTGTGTTCCACGTGTCGCGCTGCAGATTCACTACACAAGACTGTGCTTTTATTACAGTAATCTCTTAGCACTGAAATTGTCTCCTTCCAAGGGTGGTATGTCAACTCCTCAACACTATCCGTGAGCACATCCATTGCCTCTACAAACTGTCTGATGCTGTGTCCATGCTGGATATGCTGCTGTCCCTGGCAAACGCATGCACCCTCTCTGATTATGGTGAGTGTGATGCGCTGCTCCTGTTTTGTCAAACTGTCACGTTCGATTGTGGCGCATCTGATTTCCAGTCATATACAGCAGCATCCACCAGATGTCAATGAGCCGACGCTTCGACTGACCTCTGCCCTTTTTGCATGGGCCGAGGGAATCCAGTCAGCCCCAAAGGTTGCGAGTTTAGACCCTCAGCTGTCTAAGAGCGTCTGTCAACAGACAGTCACATGCTGATTTAAAGCCAGCTTCGTCCCCTTGCCGACTCATTCTCAGATTACCTTGTCCATAAACATGCACTGCAGTGCTGCTCACCTCCACTAGGGGGCGCTGTCTCCATCGCCACTGCTCAATTATGTTTAAAACCTTTTATGTATGTGACACTCTCATATTATCCATACCATGATCCGGTCCATTCACGCACATAGATTGACTTCTAATTTGTTTGTATTTCAAAACAATTAACTGAAGTTGAATGACTCCATTGCAAAATCACATTGCTTTCATTAGAAAACTATCAGAAGTGTTGAACAAATAAGTTAAACAACGATGAATGCAACTAAAATAAAGGAATTACTTCGTCCCTTGTAACTGATATGAGGAGGTCGCACGAAGTAAAATACATTTTCATGTATGGCTGTTACTTTTAACTGTCATACCATTGTTAAAAAAAATGAAAAATGATCGGACTGTTTGGGCTGCATGATTTATCAAATGTTAATTGTGAGCATGATTTTGGCTGCAATGACTAAATTAAACTGATCGTTGGGGATATTAACAAATGAGATGCAGGATCCGCTGCTTATCTAATCAAGCACTTTCTCAACAAGTAGTCTCCTCATGTGGGTCGTGGGTGTGCTGGAGCCTATCCCAGGTGTCTTTGGGCAGTAGGCGGCGTACACCCTGGACTTTATATCAGCCAATCGCACAAACATGAACAACCATCTGCGCTCACAATCACACCTAGGGACAATTCAGGGTGTCCAATCAATATGCCATGCCTATTTTTGGAATGAGCAGGAAACTGGAGTACCTCGAGAAAACCCACCCAGGCCTTAGTGCTAACCAGTCGACCACCGTGCCGCCCAACCGGTGGTAGTTCTTGCATATTTGTTTATTATTGTTTATCATTTATTCTAGAACATACATTTATTTTTATGTTTCATTTTGCACTGAAAATATTTAAATATTATTTTCCTTAAAATGGTGAATAATCGCAATCAATAATGATGACTACATTTTTTATCAAAATAATTGCGATTACCATTTTGGTTATAGTCATGCAGTCCTCGTAACATTCGATTTGTAAAATGTCAAAATATAATACAATACAACTTTATTTATATACCGCATTTCACAACAGCTGGAGCTGTAACAAAAGGATGATGATCATGATTATTACAGTACTATATTATGCCTTCACCCTTAACTGTGATGATTAATGAATGATAAGCAAAACACGATTGGAGGTAATCATTTAGGTTAATAATGAACTCAATTCTCAAAAGATCAACTGACTTCTAAAGCAATATTCTGGCCTGTACACATTTGTGCATCCTGGGGCATATTTCTCCTGAAAATTTTGGTTTAAACTACAAATTACAGAACTTTTGGGGTGTTCAAATCTCACTGTATTCAGGAGGTAAAATATTGAAACAGTATTACGCACATCAATTTGTTGACTATTAATAAAGAGTCTCCTCACGAGAGAAGTCAACTGGTCTCAAATGCCCCCTTGTGGCTATTTGAAGTATAGGTCATAATTCCAAATCCTTCGATACGAGAATTAGGTATCACAAAAACTGCCCCTAACTGTGATTGTCTAAATCCATAAAAAAATATATTGAGTATACGCATGTTTTACAGTGACATTTTCCTGAAGAGATAACATAGATTCTTTTCATTTTATAATATTGTCTTCAAGTGCGACCGGAGTTCACGGACACATTAGCCATCAAGCAGGGTCGTCATCCTATCCTGGAGCGAATGCCCGGACAGCAACTTGTGTCCAACAACTGTTATGTCTCCGAGGGCAGCAACTTTGTCATCATCACAGGTCCTAACATGAGTGGTAAATCCACATATCTCAAACAGGTGGCACTGTGTCAGATCATGGCTCAAATAGGTCTGTATGAACTACATTTGGATCAACAGTGCTGTGATTGGGTGATTGAACTTTTTTTTTTTTACAGGTTCTTTTGTCCCTGCTGAGTATGCTTCTTTCCGTGTAGCAGATCAAATTTTCACCAGAATTGGCATTGATGATGATTTTGAAACTAACTCTTCCACATTCATGTTGGAAATGAAGGAGGTACTGCCCATTCTATCGATTTTGTGAAAAAAACAAAAAAAAAAAAAAACATTGCTTGATCTTTCAATTTCCTCTCAATTTAAGGTGTCATACATAATCCACAATGTCAGCGAGCGGTCTCTCATCATCATCGACGAGCTGGGACGTGGCACCAGTGCTGAAGAAGGCATTGGAATATGTCACTCAGTTTGTGAATTTCTCCTCAGCCTCAAGGTAAAGCACATGACACTTCTTTGTTTCGAAAGCAGCTCAATGAGCCTACTTCAGTCTATATTATTCACTTGGTTACAATGAAAAATCTGTTCATTTTGTGTTGTTTGCCATGTTTGTAGGCTTTCACCCTGTTTGCTACACACTACCTTGAGCTGTGCCAACTTGAATCTCTGTATCCCAGTGTGGACAACCAGCACATGCAGGTTCAGCACACACGCACTCGTGACACTGGCACTGAGAGCATAGTGTACACACACTTACTGAGTCAAGGATTCTCTGAAGAAAGACATTACGGTAAACAGTCTGTTGAATCACTCTGATGAAATATTTGTCAGCTGGGCTCAAACAAATTGTGCTTTGGCCCTCTTAGGCCTCAGAGCGGCACAAATGACCTCACTTCCTTCAAGCATAATCCAGGAAGCAAAGACAATTGCCTCCAAAGTCAGCAAGCAGCTTTTGGTAGGCTTTATTCAATTGTCCTGTAAAGTACATTTTAGTGCAGTATGTCCAACACTGTGTGCACAAAGTCAACCGTGCAATATAGTCCCCCGGTATTCAGTTAGGGTCACAAATTCCATTCAAATGTTTCTGAACAAATAAAATGTGTTTTGGACATTCTTCCCAAGGCTAAGCGTAAGAGTGATCCTGAAACAGAGCGGCAGCGCGCTTTACACCGCCTGGCCACCCGCCTTTTGCAGACTGCCAGAAACTCCAGACTTGACCCGGACAGCCTACGCATGTATCTGAAGGGCCTAAGGAAGCAGTATGAGGCAGAGCTGGAGGATACAAGGCTGCCGACATCCTCAGACTCCTAACAGAGGAATCAAATCTTGTCCCAGATTTACATCAAGTGAGAAAAAGTAAAAGGCTGCTGTCTCAAGTTTATTTAGGCAAGGATGCATTTCTTTGACTTTTATTTGCCACAAATGCATTAGAAAACACGAATGCAAAGATAAAATTAACCATTCACTGCAAAAAAAAACATCCACAACACCAAAACATGACTTTGTTTTTGCCCATCGGCTTACATTTGGCATTGTGTAAAAATACTCATAAATCAAACAAACAAAAGTACGATATTAGCCCACACATCCTGAAAAATAAAACAGAAAACAAGCAAGACAAAAATATTGCCACTCCATAAGATTGTGCAAAAACTCATAAAGTAGTCAAGAATGGTTCAGTGAAATCCCGTCACTAAGGGAAGTTTTCATGGATACATTTTTTTCTTGTTTCTCTCATTTTCATGGGCTGACCGAGTGTGCACGCTATTCTCTATTTAGCGCACTATTAAGGGGTAACGCTATTTTGCTGGCGTGTCCAGATGTCCAGGGGGTACTCACAGTTACCCACAATGCACTTGTGAAAGTAGTGCGCGTCGATGTTCACGAAACAGGTTAATATTGACCACAACACATTGCGAACAGGAAACCACGAATATAATAAATGCTTTTTATGTAATTACAATATGAACAGCAAAGGAAATAAAACGTAGTTTAAAATCAACGTGTTTTTTTTTTCAAAATAAATAGAGATCTGCGCCGGTGCGTCATGACAAGTACGGTGGTAGACGAGCAGAAAGTAGTGAGCTTGCTTTCCGAACCGCCAAACTGATTGAGGGAGCTACAATTTAGTGCGAGGATATGTACTAAATGGGGGTTAGCTGTTGATGGTGAAGGTTCGGACTCCGACAGACTTTTTTTTCCACTTTGACGTAGACGTCATAAAGAAGCTGTGGCGACATAACGCGGCCCCTCCTCCTTGACTTTAATGCTCGCACGATTGTTTTCACGAGATGTCTTGGTCGGTCGGTGCTGTCTGTTGACAATATCAAACGTGCGCCGGGGCGTTGCCCGGTGCGTCTCGGGAAGGAAAAGAAGCGTCCGCTATTTTGGACCTGCCCACTGAACGGAAGATAGTAGTGTGTACGTGTGCGTGCGTGTGGTGAGCGCATCTGAACTTAGCCTGGCTGCTCTGGGAAGTCGGGAGGGGACCGTTTGAGTCCACCAAGACTAACACCGTTTTATTTCGAAGGCAACAGTCCATTTCAACCACAGGTAAGTTTCGAAGTATTCGCTTATATTCGTATACTTATTCCGTTGGCTGTGAGCCGCGTGTAAGTGCTTGGCTGCAGGGATACCTTAGGCCTGGGTACGGCCCTCAGTACTGAAACGACAGAAGGGAGCAGCCCACCCGGTCAGAAATTTCAGGAGAGAAGGACGAGGTTGAGACGCTGGCCGTGTCGAACCTAATGTCCACAACCCAGCCCACCTATTGCCAAAGTCTTCATCTCTGTCAACGCCTTTCCGCTCACTTTGATAGCCCAAGACTTAACTCTGAGGCAATATCGGGTAAACCGGCTAATGATCGTGGCTAGCATGTTAGCCCCGAACGCCATTGGTGAAGTGAGCTTTAACACCGCCGTCCTTGCGCGTGAGCTTTATAAAGAGTGCATGTGGACGTCGAACTACTTGGAACAATCAACTTGCCGAGTCTTTGGGTGTCGTGAGGGCTTCTTTGGCCCTGCAACGGCGTACCTGGAAAACGTGCTAGGCAGAAGTTAGCTCGCCAGATTGCGTCAGTTCGTACCGATAAGCAGCTCTAGTCTGTGGTTGAACAGCTGAGATTCACTTGTCTTATCACTTAAGACGGTAGAATCGCACGCACGGACACCATCCTTGGGCACCATTAGCCACTTTCCATGGCTGACATGTTCAACGTCATTCTTATAAATACCTGAGATGTTGCCGCCCCTGACCAAATTGGGACCCCGAGCTACATTTTATTTAGAGCCTCCACCACCGATCTCGCTCTCCATCACAAATGTATCAGATGAATGGCAGCACCACAACATGCCTTTTGACAACAGCTGTCAAAAAAAGAAGCAATTTCAAAAGACAAATGTTGAATAAAGTACTTCATAAATATAAAAGTGAACCTGCAGGTGTGCCTTTTACAGAGGACTAATGCGTTTTTGGGGCGTGCAAATTCATCTTATAAGGTCACAGTTTGACAAATTTTGTGCAATGTTATAATTGATACTTAAGCTCGCCAGGCCACTTATACACTCTTGTGGCATTGATTACCGCAGTTACGTCTTAATCAGCTTCATTTTTGAGAAGCTGTACCCAGGTAAATAAACAAAAGACGGAGCATTGCAGCATGCAATCCAGATCAAGTATGGCTTAATAATAATATTAAACTACAGTTGTTATTACACTGCTAAATAATTATACACTATTATGCAAATACTAGCTTTGTACTACTGTTATTACTCCATTAGCAACATAAATTGAAAAGATCTAAACAGCTTTTGAAAGTGGTAGGCTTACCCTAACCAATAAGTTTTTTTTTTTCTCAACAACATACCCACCTCCAAGTGACGCGCAAGCTTCCACTTCTGCTTTTTAATTTTTTATTTATTTATTTATTTTTTACCACTTGCTTATTCCGGACTAATTGTACTGAGTGGATGACATGTCAAGTGTCACTCTGCAAGTGTGGGTTGGAGCGCTACTTCTCATTGCTGTTTAGTATGAATGCACGATAACTTTTTTTTCCAGACGATACCAAAAACTTTCTGCCTCTCCAAAGCGATACAATACTGATACCTTTATTTGTAAAGTACACATATAACTGTTGTGGCAGCTTAAAAGAAAAAACAAATAAATCCCTCTTCCTACTAATGTAGCGGGGTCAATCTCAAAAGCTCCAATGCATATTGGTATTTGTTAATAAAGTTAAAAGAGACGCAGGACCCAGCCAAACTTTTCAATTTTATATCAACCTCACTACTTCCCACTGCAGATTTAACACATCACACGATGTGCTACGAAAACAAAGGAAAACCTGGTACATGACAGCAATAATGTAGATTAAGATGAACATATTGAATCGTTTACCAATACATTATGTATGTGCTGGAATTATTATTAGTGAGCAGCAGGCAACCGTCCCAACGCACGTTGCACATGAACTGCACATTTTTAAATGCTGCAGGTCTTTGTGATAAACTGCCCGTTTAATGATCGCAAACAGTTTGTCGTGATGAAATTCTGAACATGTTAAAGGTTAATTATTAAGGCACCTTTCTGTAGAGCATTTCTTTATTTACACATTGCATTTGATGGCCATTACTTAGTTTCTGTAGCCATTCTTGTAGGTCCAACGTTGTATTAAGTCTGTTAATATTTGCCCGCCATAACCCGCCATCATTTGTTGCACTTTGGTACATAGCAGATTCCTCATAATGCTCTGTTGCTTGCTTACTATTTTAACTGCTGCCTTTAACACCAACATTTCTCAGTTGTCTGCTAATGTCATTTTGAGCAATTTAACAATTTTGACTATTTTTGTGTACTTATGTCACATGTAGTAGAAGTTATTAATGTATTTTTCTAGGCCCAGTCTCATGTAACCTTCAGGTTGATGTCAAGTTCAAATTATCAGAACATTTCTCCAATGGGAAGCATAAATGGTCTGAAATTATGGCAGGGTGCAAGCCGCCTAGCCTAGTCTAATTCTGCGGCTTGGTGATGAAATGCTGCTTCAAAGAAGGAAAATGTCTTTGTGGTTCTGCGTTTCCCTTTAGTCTTGAGGCTGTTTGACAACAAGTAGGTGTTGACTAGCTGCACCAGTCATCATGGCAACGGAAGCCCATTGGCCTTGTCGAGCAGTTGGGCATGAGTGCATTGGGTCGGGTGCATGAGACGGAACTGCTCCTAAAACGTCAATTTCAACCAGTGCTGGATGAGATGGAAAACAATCTTCGATCATGATACATGATAATATGCCATAATCTATTTTCAGTTACTCTATAAAGAAATATGCGGTACTCTAACTGGTTATTTCAATTAAACAGACCTGTATCAAAATGAGAACTGCATCCAGTCGTGCTGCTATATGAAATTATCAAATTGAAGCAAGCAAAGTAGCCTTCATATTTGTTTGCACAAAGGTAGATAGCAAGCTAAATGAGAGGTATAAAAATGTTCCTGTGATATCTAAAAAAAAAACCCAAAACAAAACAGAAAATAATAAAATAAGCTTTATCCACCCATCCAATATCTGTTCCGCCTGTACTTGCAATTTGCATGACTCATTCGTCTTTCCCTCTGTTAATGACTCCTCGTAATCTCTTTGTTTGAACAATACTCGTAAGAAGTGTATCATATTCGTCGCATTGAACGCCGCGGTTACTGCATTAGGAGCGAAACTGCAATGTGTTTAGCAGGCAAACAGTAGCCAGCCGAAGCTAGCTATAGCTAGCTGTTGCTAGGACTCGTATAGATCTGCCGACTACCCGGTTGCAGGTGACATGAGCAGCCCAGTGAAGCTTTTTGGGACAGTCTCCGCTATCCAATTCTATTACCGGAAAAGCTTAAAATCTGATTCTCAGTTTTGTTACTCTTTTAGTTTTGGTTCGGCTCAGAATGCAAACAGCAATTCTAGTGTAGTTTGCTGTTCCATCATACATTTACAGCTTTAAGGTGCAGAAGGCACAGAGCGAGTGAAATCTTTTTATTGATGCTGAACTGAGCTCTCATTTAAAGCCATAAAATATGGAGACGTTTGTCCAAATCCGAATTGTACACAACATGGGCGTTTCACTCCAAAGGGTGCCATCTCCAGTAATCCTTGAATTAGATCCATTTTAAGGTACTTTTTGGAGTGTGGTCCATTTTTCATTGTATGCACAGCACATAGTTCAAGTCAGGATGCTTTTTCCAACAAAGTAATGAGATTCCAGAGAGTCAACAGACTGAAAGGGTTTTGTCCTCCAGGCTCGTTTTCAATTCAGGAGTAAGGCTCATTTTGCACATGAAGGCTCATCATTGCCCCACAGACAGTTCGTCAGACGGAAAGTGTTCTCCCTTTACCATATGCTTGCTTGGAATTCGTTTTGTGAATTTCTTTTACTGTTACCTGTCTGATCGACTGTGTTCTCTGATAGTTTTAAGTTGAAGTGTTTAAGTCTGTGAAGTGTTTTAGCTTAGCTAGCACTCTGACAACTGGCTGCTATCTTTGCTACTTCAAATACTTGTAAAATCCTGCATGAAGAATGCATTCACAAAAAAAAAAAAAATCACACACAATTGACATACTGCCCACATTGCTTTTCTCACCATTAATCTTCCACTTGTCCTTGTAAAGTTTTTAGTCCCAGTGTCTGTGCTTGAAATATTCAAGCAGTTGAATATTTTTAACCAAAACTTTCTATCCAATCAAAGAAAATGTTTGCCCAAGTAGAAGAGAAAACTGAAATCAAGGAGAGCATTGACTAATATTAAGTCATATAGTTTTTCTGACCAGGTTTTTCCTCGATCCAATATCACAAAAACAGTCCCTAAAAGGCCTTTTTTTTTTTTTTTTAAACATCATCCGTCTACATATCGCTTTGACGAGGAAGAAAAGCAGCTTTGTTCAACCACAGTTAGCTACTGCATTCAAACAGCCTTCAGAAAGTAGATCAGATAGTGCAGATGCAATAATGCATGGCATTGGTGTTTTTATAGCAACAGCGTTACGACCACACTCGGTTGTTGAATGCAGAGGCTTTGAATATTTGCTTAACGTTCTGCAGCCCTGCTACGACGTCCTCTCACGGCCGCACTTTAGTGAATAAGCAAGACCTGCACTTTGTTGCTCAAAGGATTAGTTGGTTAGTTCCCAAAATTAAGATATCTTTATTTTTTGTGTATTTTTATTGCAGTGTAATTACTTAAAACATGTCACGAATGAGTTGTTTATTTTATTTTATTTTTTCAAATAAAGGTTTTCTTATGATCTTTTCAAAATATATTTTATTTTTTTTTTGTACCAAAAAGTTACCTAACTGAAGCCCCCAAGAAACCAAAATGAAATGTGATTTTAGGGTACCGTCTCACCCCTAGGTTTTTACAATCTGCTTTCCATCAATTCTACCAAATAACCATGTTTGGTCTCATAGGTAAAACACATTTTCATGGTGTCACTTTGTCATTCACCCAAAAGTAAATAGACACTGAAAAATGACTCATCAGTCTTGACTATTAAAACAACCCACATAATGTCTTTATTCCAGTAAGTTGTTTTTACTTGTGTAGAACAAACCGGTTTTCTCAAAGGTCACAGTTCTACTTCCTCCTATTTATATATAATGACTCTATTTCCACTAATAATGGCCTCTGCTCTAGTCGATAAATAATTGCCTGGTTTGTTGCCCACGTTGAACCAGTTAGTGCCACACCCCAATCAGTTAGCTCCTCATTTTCCTTACCTGTGAGCGAAAAGTAAAGACAAGGCCCAATGTTCAGTTTCAGTAGCAGCCGGGCTATTGTAATTGGATCATACTATTAACGGGAGAGGTCAAGGAGAGGCGCGAGCTCTGAGCGTTATTGATAGGCCAACAGCTCCCACAAACCGCATTTCATACATGTGCCCTTTCGCATGCCACAGACCTGTGTGGCAATTGACCCATGAATATGCTATTAAAGACCAACAAATTGTGATTGCAATACCAAATTCGTCTTAATTTTTATTTGATCGATCAAAATTCGTGTTTGTTAGTAAAAACCACTAGAGTGGTGGTATGATTTTTGAATAAGGATGTGCGCACAAGCTAACACAAATTTTACTCTTTGAAATTTCACTTTCATTAAATGACCTCAATGAAGTTCATTCTACCTTTCTTATCCCTTTTTATGTAGAATGGCGCTGGATATCTTCGACTCTCAGTACCTGCTCATCCTGGTCCCATTGCTGGTTGTTGGCCTCCTCTTCCTCTTCTTCATGCTCTTCACAAAGGAAACTTCCTATGATGAGGTGCTGGCCCGGCAGAAACGTGACCTCAAGTTACCGCCGCCCAAGCCAGATGCCCGCAAGAAGAACGAAAAGAAGAAGACTAAGAAGAAGGAGAGTGCGAGTGTGGCTGGTGGTGGAGGAGGCGCCGGCGGCGGAGGGGGAGGGGAGTCTGAGGAGGACCCAGGGATCTTGGAAGCAACTGAAGATGTCCACAGATCATCCCCAGTGTTGGTTGAGGCACCAGTGCCTGCAGCAGCTCCTGTTGCACCTTTTACATGTGTGCCAATCCCATCATCAACAGAGGCTTCTGCTGTTTTGAGGGAAAGGAAGAAGAAGGAGAAAAAAGCTGCAAAGGCCGCCGCTGCTGCTGCCACAGCAGCAGCAACAGCCGTAACAGCTGCAGCAACAGCTCCTCCACCCGAGAAGCCAGAAGTAAACACCTCCAAGCTGATGAGACACAAACCAGAACCACCTGTAGTCTCCAGCAAACAGCCCAAACCACCATCTCCACAGCTTGAGGTCCAAGTTCAAGTTACCCAGGCAGCTGCTGTGGGTCAGACCCCTCCACAGGCTCCTAAGAAGAAGGAGAAAAAGAAACAAAAGTTGGAGGCAGGTTGGTTGCCACAAGAGCCGTTTCAAACAGCAGAAATGCTTCTGAAGTTGTTGAAAATATTGTTGGCACAGTCTTGGAACTAGGATGGGCCAAATGTGCTTGAGTTACATAAACAATGTGCCATTCTAACATATCTGCAATAAGTTAAATAATGGAGCGCATGACCCCACCCAATTAATGTATTAATTGTTGCACAGACGTTTAATCAAATCGTACGGTATTTATAAAAGCTTTCGATTTACCTGGATTTCTAATCTTATGATGTCTAAATGTCTTCAACTCAACTCTGTCTCTTTTCAGTGAATGACCAGCAGCCAGCGCTCATCAAAGTCGAGCAGGCACCAGTGAAGCAGGATGCGCCTCATGTGGCTGAAACCAAAGTTCCCACCAATGCAGCTGCAAGTGCTCCCAGTGGAAAGAAGGGCGGCAAGAGACAGAAGACTGAGCCGGGTACTGTTGATACATTTAGTATGAGCAAAATTGTCTTGTGTGCAAGTGCTCAAACTGAGTTTTAAACGTAGTCAATGTCTTTCCGCTCCCTCCGCCGCGCCATTTCAGTTGAAGCGGTCCATGTTCTGACTGATTCGGCAGCTTCTACCAACCACCAGACTTCCCACAACAATGATGTACCCTCTAAAGGAAAGAAACAGAAGAATGAGACAGACAAAGGTCCGAAGCAACACTAACTTTAGATGCTAATCTGTATAAATACTGCATATATTCAGTATTTTTTTCCTGATGGATTTGCAGAGAACAAGGAGGTGAAGCTCAAGGAGCTGCTCGCAGGGCTGTCTTCGATTACCCTGTCTGAAGCTGAGGTTGTCAATTTGATTGCTGTCCTTCGAGTGAAGAGCCCAAGCGCTATAGATGCCTGGCACAGAGTGAGAAGATAAACAAATGCTGGTTTTGAAGTATAAAAATGCGAGTGAAATCTGACAAGTTCTTTTCATGCCCTCTTTCACAACTAGTCTGCTGCTAAATCTGATCCGGCTGTTCAGGAACAAGGACGTCTCCTAACCACGCTTAAAGAAGAGGCATCCATTGCCAAGGATAAAGTCAAACAACTCAGCCAGGTTTGCATCCCCATGCTCCATCTCTTAAATCGCATATCATGGATAATATTTTCTATCCCTTAACAAGACCTGCGAAGCTGATTGCTGGAAAGCAACTGGCATGTCAGAATTTTTGTCCGTCTCGCTGCACAATTTGCCATGTCTTATGTTGTCCTTCGATTGCCAAGCCAACGAATTGGCCTCCTAATAAGGATGAAAGAGTGGACGAACTATCAAAATGGCAAGAAAAGGAATGGACAGGGGGGAGGGTAGATTTAGCATTTCAACTCATGCTACGTTTGCTAACTAGAAAGCCCGTAGCTGATTAGCAAACACAGTGTCAGTAAACTTTTTTTGTTACCGTAAATTCTTTTTGGAGGATAGATGGTCCATACTGCCCTTTCCTCACCACCTTTTTTTTTGTGCCTTTTCTGAGCAGAGAATAAACAACTATAAAGCTGCTTGTCCCACCTTCTGGACAGACCCACGCCGATGGACAGAATTTTGACGACGTTAGGGTAGGGTCTGGTCGGGGAAGGACTTGTAGTGTGACGTCCCGCTTGGTGCAAGACACAGACAAATATTATCTGGTGGTCTGGCCGCACGACCGTTGTGAATGACAAAAAAGTCATGTCGTCTGAGAAGGCCATTTTGACTTGCTTGAACCAAGTAATGACTTGCTTGAAATTTGGTGGCGACTCGACTTTTTTTTTTTTTTTTTTTTACTGCATTGACTTTTGAACTTTGGATTTGTATGATACTTATCTTTCCCGCTGGCCATAAAATTCTACATAAAGACAAGATAGTCGGGTATGATGATGAGAAATGTATCAGTTTAGATCATATTCCGATGAAACCTTTACATTTTAGCCTGAATATACAAAAAAGGGAAGTGACCCTACCACTCTAATACAAATCCAGATTGATATTTCAAAACTGGTTATTGCGCACACATGCACACAGCCAACTGTTATTGTGTTACTGTGTAACTGTTAACTTCTTCCTGCCTTGCCACTGTACTTCAGGAGCTCCAGGTTTCGAAACAGAAGACTGGTCGGGTGGAAGCCATGCTTCGAGAGCAGTGTTCAGCAATGGAGAAAGAACTGGGCAGCATGCAGGCCAAAGCACAAGGAAGCTACCAGGATCTCCAGACCATGCAAATCAAGGTGGTTGACATTTATTGAACCATTATACCCCAAGTTATCCTACTATGGCTGCAGTTGTGTTACAATCAGGGTTGGCAGTGTCACTTAATGTATTTCAATAAAGTTACTATTAACCAGCTTTTTTCCGGACTGTAAGCCACAAATTCCTTACGTTATTTGAATTATCAATTGTAGGTTTTAAGCTATTGGATCCACGATGACCTACTTCTCTTTGTGTCACTTTGTGCAGTTTCAGCAGGTGAGGGAGCAGCTGGAGGGTCAGATCACTCGACTACAGCAGGAGAACGGTATCCTACGAGATGCAGTCAGCACAGCCACTAACCAGATGGAGAGCAAGTAAGTGCTGCGCCAGAGCAATTCAGATCTTCCATCATAACCTTTCTACTATAAAAATCAAATAAAATGTTTTTTTTTTGTGTGTTGCTTGACAGGAATACAGCCGACATGAACAAGCTGCGTTCTGATTATGCAGCGCTGATGATAGAGTTGGCCGACAACAACGCCAAGCTGCAGCAGGAGGAGCACCAGAGGAAGTCGCTGGAGGTCAGCTACAAGCAGAACGTGTCTCAGCTGGAGGTACGTTGACCCAGATGCACCTTGTTTATGTATCTATTTATTTCCCCCCTTGTCCGTCTCACAAAAGCACAAAACTCCTCAGCATACCACCAAGCGTTGTATGTCTTTCATGGGTGTGTCATTATTGCCTAGGAAATAGGCGGGGGATGTAGTGGAATTCCAAAGGTGGGGTGCGGGATCCAGAATACATTTTGGGAGGTTTGTTGCCTTTGGACGCTGGGATGTTGGAAGCTTTTGTCCATGTAATAGCCCCAACATATTGTTTGACATGTAGATTAGTCTTTCCTGTGTTATTATTAACTGCAATCAAAGACCGCTACCTTCACTATAATTTAGTCTTGGCTAAGAATCTTCAAGTCAGCGCAAGAGTTCAGAATGTATTTTTTCCGTATTGGACAACACAAAGATAATGTAATGATAATTTTGACATCAAGCTGTCTTGTGTTAAATGACTACATTCATTTGTAATGTCTATTTAAATTAATATTTATTTATTCTGTCATTGTTTTCTGATTTTATTTTTTATTTTTTTCCTAAATTCCCAGGCCCAACTTCAAGATGCTAAGCGACGCTGGGAGGAACTGCAAAACTATCTCCATAGTGTCAATGCGGAACGAGAAAAACTTCAGGCCTCTAAGCAAGGTGAGTTATCATATTGCTCGCATAACACATACTTCAAAAAGGTTCTGGCACAATAAATAGCCAACATGGTTTGTGTTTGCGGGGGTGCAGAACTCCACAGCCAGCTGCTGACAGCGGAAAACGAGATGAAAAATAAGAATAAAGAGCTTCAGACCCTCCATAGCAGCCTGACTGAAGCCATGGTGTCTAAGGAGAGACTGGAGCAAAGAGTGATGGAGCTCCTGGAGGTGTCCCAGCGCAGTATCCCTGATGATTCCATGCAGGTGCGTGCTCAGGTGAGGCACCCAAAATCAAGCTTTGAAAGAAGAAGACCTAGCATGGTGAAGGAGATTGATTCTCTTCATTAATTGGCCGTTGTATTAAAGGCACCGATTAATTCTGCTCTATTGTCTTATGTTCCCTCATGTTGATTAAATGATACAGTGCGTGACCACTTTTTACCATTTAATAGCAATGTCTTTAACAGGAGCTCATGAATGAAAACAAAGGTCTTCAGGCCCAAAAGGAAACATTGCAAGCACAAAATGAGAACCTGCATGCCCAGATCTCAACGCAGGTATAGGTCGACTGGTGCTTTCGCTTATCACAGATAACAGCTGAGAGTGTAATTAGGCTAATGAGATATTTGTCTTTTCCCTATCTAGGCCAGCCACATCTCCCACATTGAGGAGCTACAGAAACTGTGAGACCATTTTGCTCTTGGTTTTTATTCAGTGCTGTTCCTCAATGCATGCTCATATATTCATGTACGTACACATTTCATCCAGATTGGCTGACAAGGAGTTGCAGAGAAAGAGCCTGGAGGATTCTTTGAATGCTGAACGGAGCAGCGGAGCCAGTAGAGAAACTAACATGCAGGTCTCGCAGCGCCTTCAGAAACTTTGCTCTCTTATTTGGCATTAGTCACCCGATCTCATACTGTTTATTGATTATATTGCACAGGCCTTGCACAACGACAACATCTCGCTCAAGGCAGAGATTCAGAGTCTGCGGGCACAGATTGCTGATCAAGTGCGTACCTAAATTGTATTTTTGAATGTTCCTGTGTTTGACACACCTCCATCTTTCTTTTGACTTTCCTCCCGCACAGACTGCCTCCCTGTTGGCATTCGACCAAATCCAGAGGAGGTGTGTACAATTAAAATTTGCCCGCTGCAATACTAATTGTGAACCGTTATCCATGCTTTGTTGCCAAATGAGTTAATAGATACCCTTTTAAAACGCCTCTCTCGCTCCTTCCAGTGTCCAGGAAAAAGAGGAGAACATGAAAACTGTAGAGAGCCTACTGGAGAAAGGGTTAATCCAAGTGGCCAACAAGGAAGAGGAACTAAAGGCACCACTTTCTTTATCTTTTACTAAATCACATTTGACCGACATCAACACAAGTGGCTCTTTGTTTTATGTTTTATAATTCTCTTATTTTTCTTTCACTAATTTAGACTGCGAGAGAGGAGAATGAGGGCCTTAAGCAAAAATTGGTGGTCCTTCAAGGAAAGGTGGCTGATCAGGTGAGTGATAAATCTGGAACGGATTAAGTAGCAAAAGGCATGAGTCAAGATGGGTCGCATTGAAGGGGAAAAAACGATCATAAAATTGAGACAAAAGTTTTAATATTATGAGGGGAAAAAACAACATTTATGAAGGGGCAAAATTGCTAATCTTTTGTGATACATATTTTATAATACGTGCATGTTGAAAATCCTTTTATTTGCCTTGTTACTCCTTTCACGTCCTTGTTCTGATCAAGTAATGTTCATCTCCCCTTTTTTTTGCAGGCATCATCGGAGTCACTTGTGCAAGAAATGCATAGCAAGTAAGACTTTGTGGTTGCCGAGATGTGGAATATTTCAATGCAGTGTCTTGAAATCTGGTAGCACTGGCAGCTTGCTTAGTTAATTCTACGTAGGATGTTTTTTTTAACCCTCTTAATAGATTCTTGTGTAAAAAAAAATAGCATGATACTCTTTACACTGCATGAAAAATCTGAGAAGAAAATGAGATGTGTTGCATGTGGGCAAAAAAGTTGGAATTAAGTTGTGGTGTTAACATAGCCGTTTAGTCAAGAATTACTTCAAGTCATTATTTATTTATGATTTTGTGTTTTTTTTTTTTTTAATTCTCATGGCATATCAAATATATTGACCTACCAATCACATGGTGGGAAAAGGGAGGGAGTCATACTTTTTTTTTTTTTTAATGGCGTCACATTGACATGGTGTACCAAAGTCACTTTGACCCATGATGCTGTGCCAAATCCAACAAATGACATGTTCCGGGTTAATTGTGCTTTATAGGATCCAAGAGAGGGATTTGAAGCTCAAGAAAATGGAGGACAGTCTGCAGGCAGCACAAGACAGCTACTCAGCCAAAGCACAGGCTGTTGAGGTGTGAATTTTTACCTGCACTGTATGACTAAATGCACAGACTATTTTGTGGACCAAAGACAATGTCCCTCGTGTCCCAGTTGCTATATATTGTTCGCCTGGGAAAAATAATCGTGTGGTTTGACCACAAAAATTGGTCGACACAAATGTTTCTGCCTTTAAAGTATAATTGAAAATTTTAAAACCAAGTTCGCGATGCCGAAAGCGTGTTTAGCCACAACTTACTTGGACTAGTACGCAAAGTTGCCGAAGGTTTGGGCTTGCTTTGAACTAAAAAAAAAAAATGACAAAAGTGAAGTTGGAGTAGCTTTAAATTAAAACAAATGAGAAAAGTAAAGTTTTAGGTCAATACTGCAAAGCTGAGCTGGGTTTGCTTGGCGAGGGGAACGTTACCCAAGTAAACGATGGAATAAGTGATTCAACAAAAAGATGTTAGTGACAAGTTTGGCAACCCTAATATTTTCCCAGGTAGAGCTCTTTTCTTAAGCCGTTTTTGTCTCACAGGCCCTGGAGCAGCAGCTTGCTGCCCTGCAGCTAGCGATGGAGCAGCTGAGACAGAAGGAGCCATCAGAAGAGCTCACCAGTTTGCATACCCAGCTCCAAACACTCCAATCTCAGTAAGCAAACCTTCCTACACACAGTGACATTTGAATTTTAACAATCAGAACTCTATAGACATGATCGTCATCTCGTCCACAGGCTCGCTGCAAAAGACCACGAGATCCAACACCTACAGACTGAGATGAGAGAGAAATTGGAGAATGCACATCAACAGGTGCGTGAGTCAAGAGTGAATACACAAAACACAAGCATGATCTTTTAACTCCCCTCTTCCTTTTAGCAGACTCTTAGTGCAGTACCAAGCCCAGAGCTCCTAACAGCGTGAGTTGGGTTCCGTGCTCAATCACATTTTTTAAACTTAACAAATGCAGTGAAGTCACCATACATGGCATACATTGATATGGCTCACAGGTTGTCTGAGAAGGAGAAGCAAGTTACAGAGCTCCAGAGTGAGCTGTGTGCACTGAAGGAATCTCTGGAGCTTCACAGAAAGAAGAACAATGTAGGTTTTCCTGCTAGGAACTACAAGTCTGTGAGTTGTCTGTCCCTCTTGTGGTTCCCCACACCCACCCCCACTGTGGAGTTGCACACTGCACACATTCGTCGCCCCCTGCTGACCACAATGCCTTGGTGTCATTGTTGCTTGCTTTTTTTTTTTCTTAACTGCAATCCTTTGGTGTTCTCTACCGGTTAGACGGCACGCATCAGTGAAGATTGCTTAAGCTGTAGATTGCATAACAAGGCTTCCAGCCTATTCTTGTTATGCGCACCATTGACCAGCACTACTCCTGTGAACTGGGAATTTTGGCTCGTCGCTTTGGTTTATAAACCAAAAAAAATTGTGGACCTTTTTAGGCGAGAATAACGGTTCAGACATTATTTAGTATACTGCACAACAGGACTTTTTTTACTGAGTGTGAAATACTCCCTAAACCAGCTCAATTCATCCTACTGGCTATTTTTGACTGATTTGACCCACAGTCGGTGTGAGGTTGAGAGCTATAGGTAGCAGCACAGCTAAAATGATTAAATTCGCCATTAAAATCAGAAATGTATCCACGGTGTGTTTGAAGCTCACTGAATGGCTTTTCCCTGAGGCTGAACTGAACATAGTATCTCTTTGGAACTGACCAAAACAGGAGCTCCGGGAGAAAAACTGGAGTGCAATGGAAGCTCTGTCAGCCACCGAGTCCATGCTTCAAGGAAAACTCAACAAAGTTGTCAAGGTTCGACATCCGATCGCAGTCTACTTCACTCTGTAGCTCCAATCTGATGCATTCCCCGAAATTGCTTTTTTTTTTGCCATGGTTGATCCAGTGGGATGTTTTGCACAAACCATAACAAAGCTGCATACTCATTTAGCTTGCCTTTCAACTCTCACGTCATGCTTGGCCTCAAGTTGCCAATTGGCTCTATTGCGAAGTTGTGAAGCTGTGATACTCCTCTTCCATTATTTACTTTTGCATCAGTGTCAGATTTTGCGTCCTTTGAACCTCGACAAGATCTAAAAGCTTTCTCTTGCCACAAAGCTCAGGCTGATGAGTGTGCAGCCATTGTGATTCATGTCATCCTTTTGCTTGCGCTTGCTCGTGTATTTGTCCTTTGTCTCATTTCTAGCATGTTCTTGTTCCATCTGTCCTGTCCACATGATTACCATGCAGTTTTTCTGTCATGGTAGGTTTGACAGATCCCCTTTGGTCTGGAAACAAATTTTTCCATGTAGGAAATTGAAGTAATCCATTACCCTCAATTTATCACACAGATACCCAATGTAATAATGATTTAAGGATTTATATTGTCATAAGGTGCGGATGCAACAGAATGAAGATGGAAGATTTGTGAATTTCACATAAGTTCTTGACCAAAAGAATAGTTTTCCAGAATGTGTTGACTGTGTGGGGATGAATAGGCATGGAGGACTTCATAATATAAGGGGTCTATAACAAGCAACATTTTAACATTAACTATAATAGCATAAAATATCACTACTATAAAAATCAATTAACTGCTATATAAAAAGACTAATTTGATGGCGGTGTAGCTTTTACAGAAGTCAGCGAAGCTTGCTGAGTGAGTCATCCATCTTGCTTTTTAATATTATGCACTGACATGCCCTGTGTGAAAGATGCGAATTGCCAGATAAAAATAAAAAAACAGTGCACTGTACTCACCATAAAAGAATAGTCTTCATGTGTTCACAAAGGTTCAACCTTAATTTTTAGAGTAATTTGAGAGGTGAAATATTTTAAACATTTTTAAATATGGGTTGGTTTCCATACAGGATTGTACAACTTTTTTGATCATTTCAATTTACATTCTGCTATATTTCACAATGTCCAGCTCACTACAATTGTTGCCATTGAAACTCATGTGTGCGATGCACAGTACGTCCCTGTAATATTACTCCATGATATTGACAATCCATGATGCTGTCTGTATAATTTCCCTGATTATTTTTTCCAAATATTAGAAACCTCTTCCCACTATGGAGAACCTTCTACACTGCCTCCCAACTAGACAACTAAAATAAACATTTAATACCTCAGAGGCAGTCTAAATTATCTCCTTAAAGACAGATTTGCTGTCACCCTTATGTGGGTCTGATTAGATTGTGCTGGTGTACCTAAGAAAGTGGTTGTACCTCTTCTCAGAAGACCAAAGTGAGTTACCAGATAGCTACTCTATTTAGAGTTTGAGTAATGTGTGCATATTTTTGCCACCGCCCCCTCACTGCAAGGAAGGTCATGTGCTGAACTACCAAAACTGCAGCTGCTCCATTGCCACCACAGTACATGTGTACAGTAGTCAACCTGCAACTAGGGTGCTTTAGCAGCTGCTCCACACTGTCATTGCTTGCATGGTGGTGATGTGTCATACACTACTAGTACGTGATGCTGGTTTGTTGTTGGTGCTATTGGAAGTCTCTATTCTTGAGGTCAAAGGTGCATTTGATAAGCTTTTAGAGGTAATTAAAAAGAGCACTGTGAATCTGACAAGTGTTGTAATGCTTTGTTCAAACCAAAGCTGAAATAATGCGTATCCCAGTATGTCTAATGTTCTTTTGTTCCCTGTTGTTACTTTGAGTGGAGAAAAGGACAGACTACTCACTGTCCTACGACAGAAAAAAATAATTCAACATCACTCGTCAATCTGGTGGATGGTGGTTGTTTTACTTAAGATGCTAAATGGATATTAGCTGGAACTTCAACACAAGTCACTACGCTCACCAGATACGGCAATTTCCTGATGCCCCAATCTTGCTCCTTTTTGGCTTGGTCTCGGACAGTATTGGAAGCTGGCTGTTTGTGCATTTAAGTGACCAATGACAGCACTTATATTGCCCTACATTGTTTTAATTTCACCATGGTCTATGGTATGTGTGCTTGTTCTGCTGCGAGTGGCGCAGGAAGTTCATTCTCAATGCTCATTGGCTGTCGGCGACGCAATGCCATGGAAAGAACGCAATTGCAAACCCTGGCGAAATGGGCGAAGATGCGTAATTTTCTCTTGAATTTCTTTACCCGCGCTGGCCGGCACATATTCTCGCCTGACCGTGCAAACTGCATTGACTACTATATGGAAACGCGTTGCTAGAAACGATGAGCTTGCGTCTGGCGGCAGCATGATACTGGTTAGTACATCACAGCCTAAAATTGTAGTGGATGTGATAAGCATGGGGTATCAGAAGTTTGGACTAGTTGAATATAAATGCCATGGATTTTCTTTCCAATGGACTATTTGGATTGAGGAAAGCCTATAGTTCATCCAGTCCGTATTTCTTTCGTTGAATTCTTGCAATGGTGTAAGTGCAGAATAAGAATGTGAGCCACGAGATAAGCGATGCTCACTGTTTCTACTTTTTTCTGTCCTTTTCCATCGCTCCCCCTTTAATCACCTTGTAGGAAAACCAGGCGGCCCTAGCGACGTCAGAGGCCGAGTGTCGCAATTTTCTGCACAGACTTTTGCCCCACGTGCCTCTGCCCAACCAACAAGTATGGACTTTAATGACAGCCCTCATATCAACTCTGCGCTTTATGCTATTGTGACAAACAATTCTTTCTTGTTCCAGGATCATCAGGAGTGGCTCTGCAGTTTTGAGAAAAATGTGTCAGAGAGTTCAGCTGCACAATCCACCAATGTATCAGGGTATCCTGAGGTAGCTGTAGTTCATCATGAGATATTGTAACTTACACTAGTATTACATGGTTGTTGGTTTTTCCCTACCAGGAAATGTCTGAAAAGCTGAAAAAAGCTGAGGAAGCCCAAAAGATTCTACAGGTCGACTGTGAAACGTACAAGAAAGTTTTGGCAGAAACGGTAAATTAACATGTCAGTGTTTTGCTCAAGGCAGTGCTGCAGGGCTCAACTGTAGTTGCTGCTATGTTCACAGGAGGGAATCTTGCAGCGCCTCCAGAACAGTGTGGAGCAGGAAGAGTCGAGATGGAAGGTGAAGGTGGAGCTATCGCAGGTCGAGCTGAGTGAGGTGTGCATATTGCAATATTGCATACACATGGACGGAATTGTCAGTACTCATCTTAATGAAAAAAAAAGTTAAAAAGAAAATTAGCCAATAAAAACAAAAAGGCAGTGTCATTAAAACAATGTAATGAAACAAGCCTGGATAAAAATGTTGGTACAGGTAAAAAAAAAAAAAAAATTTAAAAAGCTATATTTTTATCCTGGAGACACGCAAAGCTAATTTGTGTACTCTAAATAGACACAAGTGTTTTTATACTTCTAGACACTCAGATATTTTTTTCCCTTTTTTTTTTGTTTTGTTTTTTTAAAGTAAAATGCAGTCGCAATGCTGTTTGGTGACTTGGTGTGTACTTCACTGAATATGGAACTCAGACAGCAAAGAGAGTTGTCTCAAGAACTTGGAAAGATTTTGACAAGCATGTTAAAGGGAAATTATATAAGACCATCTCAGAGGCTTGCTTCGAACTGTGTTTAAAGTTGCGCATTTTCAGAAATTTCAGTTCCACAGGACTGAAACCAAATTAATTGGAAAAGGATCACAAGCGACGCATACCAGGAATGGCATCCAAAGAGCCAAGAACAATCTCCATAGAAATTGAAAATTAACAGTGAGGTCAAGATAGATCAGTGTTGGAGTGCAGCAGCTGTTGTAGATTATGATGATGAGACAATCAAAGAGGTGTCAACGTAGCAAGCAAATCATCAAAAAGCGAGACTGGAATTTGTCACAATACATGACAAACAAAGCTGGGAGAATGGCCTATGGTACAAAACTGTTTGGCAAGGCACCTCTGTGTGCTCACAAATGAAAATGAAGCATACCATGAAAAGAACACTGTACCCACTGTTAAACCTGGACATTAGCTAATGTTCTGGGCCTGCTTTGCTACCTCTGGCGCCGAGTGTCTTCAGTCTGTGTAGGGCAAAATTAAATGATAGTCTTAAGGCATTCCAGAGAGTAATGTGCAACCTATGGCTAAACTCACCTAAGAATGGCTTAGAGGAAAAAAGGGGCCCATCTATGAGCCCTGATCTAGATCCTTTTAGTCATCAATAGACGAAAAACACGCCATTTGGAGAACGCACCCTTCAAATCTATGACAACTGGCAACTTAGATCAAATAGGACTGGTCCAAAAGTTGCAGAAATGTGCAACAAAATATTGAAGGGAGGGTACCATCACTTTAACCAGGCATGTATCAGTAGTTTTTTTTTTTTTCTTCTGTCAAACCACAATTCAAAAAGTGTTTTTCCTGTTGATTTTCAATTCTGTTTATCAAATTTGGCACCTTCAAGTTATTTTATTGTGGGTTTTTCCTTTCAAAACGGAATGTTACCATTTTGTTGACACGTTAACAATCATTTCTCTTGTACTTTAGATGAGCCAGAAAGTCACAACTCTGGAGCAGGAGATTGAGAGACTAAGTGATGGAGCGGAGTTGGAAAATGTCAGTCCCTTTCGAAGCGCTGTTAAGACATGATGTTTTCGACGAGGCCGTTATTAAATTGTTTGTCAATCTATAGTTGAGAAGAGAAAAGCAGCACTTGGAGTCGGAGTTGGAGAGGGCAGAGCATGAAAGTGCCACATACGTGACAGAGGTCCGAGAGGTAAGCAAAAGAGCTGAGTGGTGTGCGCCACAGCATTAATTTGGTTGCTAAAGGACGTGCGAAGATTTGGTTTCATGTTGATGGGGTGTGTATGTTTAATTTTTCCATGGCTGTTATTTGAAACCTGCTACTAGCGCGTCATCTTCAAGTATTTTTGAACTGTTAAGTCCAGGCTAAGTTTAGAGACCTGTTGGACCGTTTCACACTGAATGTGATCCAATACGTCCTCAGTGCACAATCTGTTGTAGGTGCCTTTTTAGGTAGAACACATCACACTTCTGTCTGGACTCTTTGTAGGTCCCAGTAAATACATCCTCTCAACCTTAATTTCAGCTCAAAGATCTGTTGACTGAATTGCAGACCAGACTTGATGGCTCATATACAGAAGCCATCAGGCAGAATGAGGAGCTGAATTTGGTAAGAGTTACTTGCCCGCCTAGCTAGAGACCCTTTTAAACCTTCCCCTGTCAAGACTCAGGTCAGGGCAGGTTCCAGAGGTCTTCATTCATATCCTCGCAATCTTGCTTACTCTGCATGATTCTGGTCATTTGGTCGGCACCCTGGTTTTCATTGGAGACGTAAATGTTGCGGCATTTCAAAAGAGGGGCTATGAATGGTGACTCACAATTACACACTTATAAAACTAACTCTTCCCTTTCAAAGCAGTGAAGGTGTCTTATCTTCTCCTGGTCTGGTGCCTAAAATCGTTTACTCATGCTCCTTTCACAATTAAGCTGCACACTGTCATCTCCTCCTCATTTTTCCTCATTGGCTTTGTTGAACATTCTACCACCATCATGGGTTGTTGTCAATCAAGCCAAGATACTGTATAGAAGTACAAAGAACTCATCACACCCGAGTCATGAAAACAACTAGAACCTCATTTTGTTTCGGTAGTAGTCATAACAATGGCTTGTTGGCGAATACTATGATCAAAATGTCTGTCCCGTTTTCGAGATGAGTGAGAGCATTTTAACATGTGATTTAAAATATACTCCATATCATTCAATGCAGCTGATTAACTGCAACTACAGCATGTTAATGTTTGCACCAATTAGTCAGTCTGAAAAAAAATGTGGCCTAGATAGAAGTGTCAGCAAGAATGTTCCCTTTTGTGGTTTATGACATGGTAAACATTACATTGGTAACATAAATTAGCTTACTTTTTTTTAACTAACAGCTGAAAACTCAGCTCACAGAGACCCTCTGCAAACTCGAGGCAGAAGAGAATGAGAGACAGCAGGTTGCTGGTGATCTCTATAAGGTAAGAATTATCCAAACACTTACAGTATGGGTGCTAGTTTTTTTCTTTTTTTATCCTTAAAATTTGATTTATGTAATGCAGGCCCAGCAATCTTTGGACCTGATCCAAGGGGAGATCTCCAAAGTGACGGACAATGCTGATGGCCTGATAGAGAACAGCAGTTTATCATCACAGAGAGTAAGTTGCTGCTTTCTGTGGATTCTAGGAATAGGAAACCTTGATGTCATTTTTTTTTAATTGTTAGCCATCACAATTAGCAACTTTAGATACTTCACTCACAATTTCTTAAAGGAATTTCAACTCCAAAGCAGCACTTTTGTGTCCATCAGGAAGAGCTTGACAGAAATGAAAAGATGACGGCAGGCCTGTACCAAACAGTCCAGGAATTGCAGCAGCTGCTACGAGGTGTCAGCCGACAGCTCAGCAAGGAAGCGGTAAGACGCCTTTCACTGCCATTATGGATTTGTTTATTGTTTAGCATGGCATTTGAAACCACTTGCAGTGTTCTTAGGTAGCTGACTTGTGGATGTATGTTTGGGATTTTCTAGGAGGCCGACAGAGATGTGTTGAAGGTATAGCACGCAGGAAAAAAAAAGACGGACATGCAGCCATCTGGACCGCACAACACAGAAATCACAACAATGTCACATCCGCTGTCAAACAAGGGAACAGGCTGAGGTTTACACCAAACACTCCACTGGCACCACGACTCCACTCCCCCCACATTCCTCTACAGCTACAGCAGCATCACAGCTTAATTTTTATCATAATCTTGTTCCATCAAGCATTATCTACTCAATCTGTATTGTTTAAATCCAGTCTTTTTGAAAACTGTTTGTTACATGTCACACACACGCACACACGCACGTCAACAGGGCACTGATAAAAGAAACCCCAACTCAACTAAACATTTTTTATCAGTCTTTTTTCCCCTTAAATTAAAATAAATATATGTATTGTTTTAATGTACTGAGTTATGTCATGTTGATCTGTTTTCCTCCCCACAAGCTCTGTATCATTCGACTCTTAGAAATTCATGAATGCACCTTGATGTGAGTCTTGACTCATTTGGAGGGAGATTGGGAAGTATATCAGTCACTGCATGAGTGTTGCAGAGAGATGCAGGGGACTAAAGCGTGGAAAGAGAAGACAAGGTCAACAGTGTACAGGTTTTAATTCTACTGTAAGGACTCGAGGAGAGAATGTCCCATATTAGTAATCAACACTTGCTATACTGTTGGCTAAGTTCATTAACACTGAAGAGTTTGTTCTTTTTGTAACAGGTGATGTTAATAAAAGGGATGCTTGATAAATATGCTGAGTGTTAGGATGCCTTTCTCTCATTGCACATCATGTTTCCTGACACAAGGGGTCACTACATTTCCGACAATGCATTTAAGAGTGAAGCAAATCGGTTGTGCGTGTGATGCCTACTTGTACAATTAGTGGGTTTTCTGTTGATCAGTTTTCTGCGAAGTTGTTCCACTTGTTGGAAAATGTAAAAACAAAAAAAAAGGATGGGAAGTATAGCTAGTCCTCATTAGAATCATGGGGTGAGCAGAAACCAATCCTACCTGACTGGGGGCAAGGGGCAGTGTACAATGCACAACAATTTACATTCACACCATTGGACAGTTAGACCTCAGCAGACCTAAATTATGTTTTTGGGAATGTGGAAAGAAGCAGAAAACCCATGCAATTGAGTTTTATGAACAAACTCGCCTGAGGAGGACCTGACCTGACAATTCAAACCTGGGAATGCTTGACTGAGAGGCAGACTTAACTATGAGTTCACCGTGCTGCCCAGATGTCAGAACAATGCTATTTAAAGTTCAGTAGCTAAGGTGAGAGAGTGGTTGGGTGCGGAAGGCAGGAAAGTTTAATAAGTACAATTAGTGAGTCACTGTACAGAATGTACGATAAATTGTGTGGAATCGAGTGCAAAAGGACATCAGGACACATAATTCAGGAGACCGTTTGTGCCATGTATTTCTTTTCTTTGGAATGTTTCATTTCACTTCTGCACTTTCTTAACCACCCCCCAAAGAATCAAGCCCTTAGAAAATGTTCCCACAACAATCCTGTTGTGTTGACTAGCCTGGGTGGGCGGCCAGGGGCGCACGCAACATGGGATCAGCACATTCCTTACATTCTCAAACACTGTCATGCTGCAGTCAGCTGATTACAGATCATCTTTTGCATTTATGGAAAACTCTCGAAGGAACTCACTGTGCATCCCATGGTGCCCTGGAAATTTTTTCATCACAAAATGAGCCATTAATGTGACTGAATAACAATGAAACCAGGGTTTCACAGCTGTGTTACTTCAGCCATCCTAACTGGCGGGGTGGAATTCTACTTGGTGTGGCTTACTGACTCTTGACCTTCAAAAGATCTGACAAGTGAGGCCTTCCAAACAGCCTGTTACCATGTCATTGCTCTCATTCAATTACGTAATGTAGCTGGTCATGCTAGGCCTGGCTATAGCTTCTATGAGTGGCTGGTAACATTTGGCTCCTCCCTCCTCCTGACTGAGTTCAGATTTTGCACAAGCACTACGCCAGCGCAGATTCAGCAAAGCGAGACCCCTCCCTGCATCTGCTCTCCATCAGTGTGGTATGTGCGAGAGCTTTGATCACCGCGCACACACGTATGTGGGAGGCCAAGTAGGCAAACAGAAAAAGACTATTGAGCGCTCTCTCACGGACAATGCCCATTGGATGAAAGAAACAAAAGAGCTGTAAATACTCATTGTAGCCACAGCTTTGTGGTCAGCTCCTAGGCATACAGTAAAAGGTCTAAAAGCACATTCATCCTTGTACAAGGCACTGAAGCCCCCTTCTTGGTATCGTCAATGAACAACTGGATCTAACCTGGATAATACAATGTGAAGTGGTTAAGGTTTGAACACAGGAGGGTAGGCATGGGGGAACCCAACTCGTGAAACTGAACACCAGTTCAAAGGGGAGGCAATAATTGGGGGAAGGGGGTTTGCAGGAGAAATGGCACCTCCTGCCATGCAGATTCTTGTGAAAACAAGGTGCGCCCATAAAGTGTAGATGAGACTTCCAAACAAAAGTTTGAGTGGCACATTCATCAGACAGGCGTGAGAAAAGTAGTCACGAGGGATATTAAAACAGCCAACACTTGAGGTCAATCGGAGCTAAGTTGTGATGTCATTATCTTTAATTAATTATCAAATCCTATTGTTTCAGGTGAGGTGGGTGGGGTCAATAACATGATGGTTTACTCAATTTACAATATGTCCCTGCCGCTAGTAGTCTGACACGCCATTGTAACTTTGGGTAACAGGTTGCTGTATTTGGAAGTAATTACCAAAATGTGCACATCAGCGGTCCTTTTGCTGAAAACACAATGCACAATACTTTTTAGATTAAAAAATGTATTGAATAGTTAAGAGGGAAGATACACCTGTATAACGTGGGAAACTAACTGCGCATATGTGAATACAATTCGAATATTAGTTCCTTTCAAGAATCCCCAGATTGTACTCTTTGTTTACATAACATAACCTGCGATCCGCCAACCATGTGAGGGTGTACGGTAAGGATACTGTGGAATGTCTATTGAAAATATTGTCTATTCATTGCTTGATTCGTGTCCAGTTCTTAATATCACGTCTATTTGAAAACATCAAAAGCAATTAATAACACACTTTGGTCCAAACAACCGCTTAAAAAAGAGCCGATAAGAGCTCCACCCCCCGTGCAAAGTGGGGAAAAGGCGAATGGTACATTCCGGCCCAGCGCCTAGCTGTTTTTGTATCCGCTTCAGAGCGCGTTCAACCGCCAACTAAGTTACGCTTTGCCATGTCACCAAAAAGAAGTTAGAGACCGCGTTTATTTGATGAAAAGCGGATGTTCGCTGGCAATTCAACACCCGCCTTTGGATATATGACATCAACTAAGTGCGTGTTCGAGCTTTTCGAAGGTAGACCTTGGCTATATTTGCGCTGTTGTTTCTTTCGTGTACAGTGAACGCCACACATCGAAACTACAAGCCTCATGTTTTCGTCCAGCCAAGAGGAGCACTGCGCCCCCTCCAAAGACCCAGTTAAATACGGCGAGCTGGTCGTTTTGGGGTAAGTTCTGTTTGACCCCCCCAAAAAATGGCGAAAAAGCACAATTTGCTTGTTAGAATTTGACTCGACAAACTGCGTTACGTGAACGCCAAAGCGACCTCTTTACGCAGAGGAAGTTTCACAAGCGTACTCACTCTGTCGCTAACTCACTTCGCTAGACTTTACTAAAAAAATTTAAAGAAAACATTACATGATAAGTTTTGCTTTTAATACTCCGAAGTCACGTTTATTCTACTGCACACTTGCTTATATCAGGTGTGTACTTTTAAGGTTGGCTTCTTCTGAGTTAACGTTTTCTGATGTTTTGTGGGTCTCTTGTGTTTTGAGACTCATTAAAAGACCGATCACATGCGTTTGGGCCGAAAGCGACACGGTATATTCGGCCTGCACAATTATGGTTACCCTGTGGATTGAATGCCACGCTTCTCACATCAGAAGTTAGATTCATGAGGCTTCAGGAATTCGGAAGTGGAGATGACCCACCCCCATTCTACATCACCGTAGTTCTTCCCCACTTTTAGCTCACTGCATGACCACTCACGCACTCACACTAAATCCATTTAATTTTTGTTATGCCTATGTCTGAACACTTGGGGTACTATTTAAAACGAGTACCTGAATAAAAGATAAAGAAGAAATATCAGCAAAAGAATGTAAATTCAGGTGTGTATAGAGGGGTTCCGGCTTTTCTGCATCTTGTACAATACATTGTTGGCGGACATATTGGAGGGCAAGCCCTGCTAACAAAGTGTCATTTATCATTTGTCTTGACTTCTGAAAATTATGACAAATCAAGCATTTGACGCCTACTCAGAAGAAAAGCGAACTTCGAAGACGATTTGGGCTGTCCACCTTTCCTGCAAGGCAGAAACATGGCTGTCGGTTACCGTTCTGGGTGGATCTTCACATTTAACACAGACGGGGTGTTGTTTCCCGTGTCCTCATTAATAGTTATCATACTAGAAAATAAGTTTACTACACCCAAAGCTGCTCTGTGTGTGTGTGGAGGTTTATAATTTACCGTAACATTTTGATCAGCATGTCTTCATTTAGCACGTGGCTGTTCGTTGCTTAATCAATTGTTTTACATGCCAGGTTTGCATGAAACAACAGCTTGGAGTAAAAAAATAAACAACTTTCCGTAAGAACGTTTGTGGTTTGTAAAGTGCCCATTCCTAACTGATACTCTTGAATGTCCAAATCAATTTGCCACCAATCCATTAACCGCAGACTCGTCTGCCTGTCTAAAGTCCTTGTGTACTTCTTCACCATCACAGATGGACAAAGTTCAATAAAACAATTCTAGTCACGTAAACTACTCTAAATATTTACAATTAAATGGCGTACCTTCCCAATGAAAAGGTAAGTTTCCTACAGTCGACCGCATGGGATTGTGGGATATGTTATTATTTTTAAGAGAAAGGTCAAACCCGTCTGTGTTACCTCAGTGTTATATCGCCTAATAAAGTGGGTAAAAATAAACCAAGGACGGCTACTTGAGAGTACCACAAGTTATAAAACAAAAGTCACAGGACCACTCCAATTAATTCATCCGTTTTGCAGAGAATAATTTGCAGACTGTTGTCACCCATCTTTATCTTAAACTATCACCGCACCCATGGCTGACATAGCTCCTTGTCCTGCACCGAAAGTATATGTGATGCTGGTAAAGTGTCATGAGTGTGAAGTATCTGAGTATTTTTGCTTATGTATTTATTATTTTTTAGTCAGTGTGAGTTCAGATCAGTATCACCATTGTCACAACATTCCTACTAGTTATAGGGATATTAAGCTGTAAGTACAACTGTACGATTATGTGCTATGAAAAATTATGAATATGATATTTTAATTTCATTTTGGGTCCTTATGTGCTGCAGTTTTGTTTTTTATGATGGTGTTAAAAGTGACAATTTCTCGATGGTGCGGGGTACCGTAATACAGCCCAACCTTACCAACACACATTTTCATGTGATATGGCATGAAAAATATGATACCCGAGGTCCCAGGGCTAGTCCGGAAAGTCCTAAGAGTTGTGGAAATAAAAATAGAACAAAATAAGATTTCTTTTTCCTAACTAAATATGCTAAGGCTCTAGCACACCTCTGACTCATAATGAGCATACGCAGTTCGGGATATGGATAGATGATAATAAGATAAGTGACCTGCTTATTCATTTTGAATGTGTACAAAGATGCAGTGCAGCAAAGGTGTGGCTGCAACAGAATGAAAGTGCAAGAGGCTCGAACGTCACTTGGTATTTGATATTTAGGTCATTTTGTACTTGACAAAAATATTATTGTTACGAATTTTCAATGTTCAGGGGTGAATAGGCATGGGTGGGAGCAATGGTCGTTTTGAGTAGTAGGGGGGGCGGCATGGGTCATTGGTGGAGAGGTCGTTTCACAACTGAGAGGTTGTGGGATCGATCCGCGGCCATTGTGACCATGTCGAAGTATCCTAACCCCCAGTTGCTCCTGATGGTATGCCATCAGTAGGTAGATGTGACAGCGCTGTGAAATTCTTCGAGGGCCTTACTAGGCGGAAAGGCGCTATACAAGTGAAAGACCATTTACCATAGTAGAGTTTTGAAATCATTGAATGGCTATTTTGGAATAATCGTGATTTCAGTAGCAATCTAAAAAAAACATTATTTTTTTTTCCATAATTGTCCAACCCCTAAGGCATGCCACCAAACAAAAATATAACCCAAAAATGGCACAATCATGGTGCTGGCATGTGTTCAAGGGGAGCCTCATCCACTGATGCACTTTCTGCCATTTATTGAATAACAGTCACAAGGTGTGACTCAAACTCCAGCTTCTGATGTGACTCACTCGGCCACACCCCCTCAAACCAGTTTATTCAACTGAATTCTCTTACATTTTTTTTTTGTCTTCACAACACTCAGGGATGTACTGGGAGAGATTTACTGGCATTTCCGTTAATATTTTGGTGGGGAAAATTGGTTTTGAAAGGCAATTTGAGTTACAAATATGATTGTCCCGATCCGATCAACATGATTGGAAATCGGAGCCGATCACGTGATTCGCAGCTAATTGGTATAGACTGAAGAAAAAGATCAATCTTTTACAATTTTCTATTTTAGTTATTTACTTGATTTGAACCACTGCTAATTTTCAGCCAAATTTTTGAATACCTTTTTAAAGAAAAAGAAAATCCTCTCAATTGCATTGCAGAGGTATTAAATCAGCAGATACTCAAAATCAAGTGACTCGGGTGCATAAAAATGTGATCGGGACATCCCTAGTTATGAGTTGGAACATGAAACATATGCAACATATTCTGTAGTGGTGGTAAATGGACAAACATTTAATTGCATGAAACTATACGTTGCTGGCAAAGATCGGAAAGGAACAAATATTTTTTTGTGAATAATTAATAATCTTTCGACCAATTACCTGAAATTTGGTAGTTTCCCACAGCTCACCTGATGATTTTTCACAGGCTACTAATGTGCCAGAAAACAAAAGTTGTGAATTACTAGAATGAGGTACCATGCTTTCAAGCACAACCTTAAGCTACCTGAATACAATTCCCAGTTTTGTGTTTTTGGAATATCACATAATCTAGCGAACAAAAGGCTTCTGTTTTCCTTGTCATGCAACCTTGTTGTATACTCCCACGGGCCAAAACATTTGGTACACACTGTTGTCATTTGAGCTGTTAAAAATTCAAAAGTTCAAATATTAGAATTGGACTGCATGAATGTAGCGCAGTTTCACATGACTGATACATTTTTAGACAGCAAAATCGACAGCGCACTCTGTTGTGCCTCCGTTCCAGTCAAAACAGAATTTCACACACTCAAAAGAATTACTTAGCATCATTTAACGGATTATTACACTTTAATGTTGAACCTTGCCTCACTCTCCTGTGCCCAACACGTTTAAGACTCGGGTTGTCTATCGATACTATCTAAGGGCCTGTTGTTTTTTACCGTAGGCTATTTTGTCCTTCCTACAATAAAGGCAACCAATTGGGGTTGGGTGGGGAGGAGTCAATATCTCGAAAAAAAAAGTTATATAACTGTTTTGATCTATTGGGACTCCCGTCTGACATGACGTGGGCCTCTTAACCGAAGGTCTGACTACAAACTCTGTGCTTTATTTTTCCAAGCTTCCGCTCTTTTTTTATTCTGTATTTGTCCAATAGCAAAATTAAATAAACAAGTTATTTTTGTCAGGTGCCAAGGGCCACGCAGGATACAAAATGTGGTATCATCACTGATTGTTTTGACCAATAATGTGTCAGATTCTTTATGCTTTGGGCTTGTGTAACATTTGTTTCTGAATGGACTGATATGAAGTTGTGACAGAGTTGTTTTGTCCCTCGCCCTCCTCCCACACACCCCCGTCAGATTGCTTCTTGTGCGAGACAAAAAGTACTGCCCCTGGAGGAACATGTGGCATGTTTGAAGTTGATACTGTTTCATCTCTACTGAGACACAAAAACACATTTGATGGGTGTATAATCACCTCATGTGACACCTCCTTCCGTCTCATTGATAGCAAAACTCGGGGGCAGACAAGCAAGCTGACAACGTGTGGAACAAAGAACAGCGATTCCCTCGGAGGTTTGTCTCCATGAGTGCCCTGACTAGGATAGCTCGGCCTCGTCACTTGACTGCACGGACTCAACCGGTGCTGGTCGGCGAAGGCGTGCAGAGGGCGGGGGGGGCATCCTGGAAATGAAAGGATGGATTGATCAGGGCCTAGCTTCTACTCAGCTTCCTCTGTCCATTGTGGCATAGAGACTGGGCCTATTGATTGAACTTAGTACGTTTCTCCCATTAAGAGCTACTCGCTCAAGGAAATATACAAATCAACTTGGGGGGACATCTCTGGCACACGCAGTCACTTAGTTGTTGAGAAAGTTGGAAGCATTATTGGACTGCATACAGCATTTCTTGTATAAGACTGTACTGTATAAGTCAGTTGGGGTCAGTTGTTTCTATTTCACTTAATTTTGCCAACAGACGGGATGCGACTTTTATGGAGCGATGCAATGCCAGGAATTTATTTCTGTGTTTTACTGTATGTTCGAACTACCACGCATCTGTCCTTAATGTTAGTTAACATGTTTGTTTCTTTTAACTAAAAACTGATCTAGTAAGTGTCCTTGATGTTTAGCGCTGAAAACAGGTCTGAACAGGTTTTTCAAACAGTTTTGCGTCAAATTGCTTTTCAAACCATAGGTTACCATTTCCTTAAAGCGGACGTCATTGACTTGATGTCTGCTTTGTTATTGTAAACAATCTGTAAAACCTGAGAGCATGGTGCATATTTATGGCACCACTTGTGACAGTGTCATCATTAATCTTATTACTTGCTACGTCTCTGCACACTGGCCTAAACAATAGTTTTTAAGGGTTGGTGCAAACACTGATCGTTTTGACAACATTGTAATCCATGTTTTGAACTTTGCTACCAGCAATCATGTTTTTACTAAGTTGTTGTCACATCAACGTACCCTTCGGAGTTTCCACTGCCTGCCTAGTGCAACTCTGCATGGGGGATGGGCAACATAGCAATATTTTCTCTAATCCCCACTGCTAATTATTGGAAGTTAAATCCTTTGCTTGTCTGACGTACTTTAAAAAAAGAAAGCTGTGTTAATTGGAGGAGAAGTGAGAAATTAATCAAATTGAACCCTAGCATCTCATAGTCATGAATGTGCTGTTGGAGTTATTTCAATATGTTGTTGGTTAATATCAAAGCTATTTGATATAAATATTTCAAGCAAAACTTTCACACCTTAAGTTGGTGCAGTTTTTCCATAAATTTTGTTTACGTTTTACAAATTAATCCTAAATAAGAGTGAATTGCTTTGGGTTTTATTTTGAAAATAAATTCAGGATTTCACAGTGGCTCTTCTGCCTTGTCAGGAATAAACAAAAGGTATATATATTTTTAATTATCTATGCTTGGTTTAATAGAAATTTTATGTATCGACGTATCCAGTTCGATGGTAGAAGGTATCAATAATGAGCATTAAGAGTTGAGTATTCATATTGGTATCGGTCTGAATAAAAAAGTGGTATTGGACTATTCAGTGGGGTAATTTCAAACATTTCTGAATGAGTTTTTTTTTTTAAACAAATCTACATTTATTAAACAAATATGTATTGTAATGTAATTTTGAACACATTTAGGGTGCAGACCACAAAAGTCAAAATTAAAACTCGGGCTCTATTGTGAAATATGGAAATGAAAATATTATATACTTATATTAATATGAACATGCCACTCTTCCAGGCTGACCGTAATTCATTTCCGGTTCTGTTCAACGCTATTGAGTATAATTTTCTCTCCAGACACTTAAAGTGCCTGCTAAGTTGTTGTTTAAAGTTGCATACGGTCTGCTTTAACACGGTTCCAGCCAGACCTTTGTAAAAAGTGTACCCGATCACCAAAGGACTTAATTCCGCTCTTAGGTTAGGTCAGCAATTAGCATGGTCTTTTCTCAATATCTCTTTGTGAGAACAATACTTGTCAGAAGTGTTGCTTATTCGCCACCATGGAGATGATGATTACTGAATTAAGAGTGACTCAACAACGTTTAACGGCAGCCAGCGCTTGTTGCTAGCTAGCTGGTGTTGCTTAAGTGGCCCAGACCTTACCTCAACACCTGACTACCAGCTCATAAGTGACATGAGCGAATTGCGCCATATCACGTCCAACCCAGTCAAGCTTTTTGGGGACTGTCTCAACTATTCAATAAGCGAAAAAATGTCACAATTTGTGATTAATGCAAATTGTGACTCACAAAACTGTGCCGTTAAACCGCTTACTTCAAGCCTTGAAATGTAGTCAATAATTCATTTGTTTAGAGACTCTTCTATTGTACCATGCAGTGCCACGCAATCTCTCGTGTGCCTCGTCCAACAGACCAGCTTTGTCCTCTGGACTGACTTGTGTTTCAGTGCCTGCCCAGCTTTGTAGACAATTATTATTTCTGATCTGAGTAGGGCTGACACAAACAAATCTTTTTACAATCAATTAAACTATCAATTGTTCCATCGATTTCCCAACTAATCTCCCCCTATACGCACACCCACACACACACAGCGGTAACAACAATTCAGTGGAAGACATTTGGCCGCCCCGTCAAGTAGTGATGGAGCGTACTGAGGCGAAAATTATTTTCAGTGTTTAATGTGTCTTGAGTGTTAATTCACTTAAAAACACCAATTTCAAGTTAAGTTGTTACTTCTAGAAGTCGGTGTCCGCCAAAGCAGCTGCCGGCTTCCCATGTTCAAGTGTCCAATGTCCGTAGTACATATAATGATGTTTTTGCAGAAACACAAAAGTGGCCGAACATTGGTTCCAGGATCTACAAATATGGTTTTAAAATGATTAAAAAAAATTTTCAATGAAACAACCTTATATCTGAGTTCAATACCTATTTGACATTGGTGTGTTGGTTGGCAGTCGAGCATGGGTTATCCAATCTATAGGACCCAGCTGGTAAATGGTGGAAGGGGGTTGGTGCGCCCAGGCAGGAATAAGTCCTCCAGGAAGGGCGCTGACAAGGCCATGAGAATATCTGTAATGCCTCACTCAGACACCCAACAAACCTGACGTGCATCCCAAAGCTCAAAGCTGCTCCCATGCGGGCGAAACAGAAAAAAAACAGCTGCACTTTGTACTGTGCACACCAACACAAATCAGAGAGTGCATTATGTAATAAGCAACAGCATCCAAGGTAATACTTAGTGTGCTAATAGGGTGTGCTAGATTTCCAAAGCTCCTTTTGAAACACATGAATGTTTCTAATTCTCTCGGTTTACTTGTTATATGATTATGAGAATTATGCCTGTAATTCCCACTTGACACATCCTGATGCTGTGCCGAAAATCTTCATTTCCAATTTTTTTTGACCATGTCTTTCCTTCCCCCCCGCCCCGCCCCCTCTATGACAGGTACAATGGCTCCCTGCCCAATGGGGATCGCGGTAGACGGAAAAGCAGATTTGCTCTTTACAAGAGGACCAAAGCCAATGGTGTTAAGCCGAGCGCCGTGCACATCCTCAACACACCCCAGGACAGCAAGGTACACGTTTGACAAGCTGCTTGTGTTTTGATTTAGACGAACATGTCTGCTTAAGTGTAGGCTCATTTTTTTCTCTCATTTTTTTTGGCCTCAGCGTTAAATCAACTCCTATTGTTTGCAGACCTCGATGGCGTTTCCAATAGACTAACACATTCTTTGTAAGGCCTCACAGTTTACTTATCTTTCACCTAAGAGGCTGCCACAAACCGCCTGGTCCAGTCGAACACGTCAGCCTTCATGCATTCCTCTCTTTGGTCTCTGAGCAATACTGATTAAAACGCCAGAGGAGTTGCTTACCTTTGCACCCCCTGAGGGCCAATACTCCACAGGTTTGCTGGTAGTTGAGCATCCTGGCCGAAGGCCCATGGGCTCATGTTACTCTCACCATGTGGAACTCGACCCCTGATGCCTGTCGATGTTTTACTGCAAGACTTTCAATGCAGGGAATCCACTTCTGTGAAACTCTAGTGATCTATCAAATTTAGATGCATGTAGGCCTGTCATGTTGACAGTTTTATTTTTTTTTTTAGGACGGTATTTTTCCCGTGACCCTTGTCTGGATGGATATATTTTTCCAGAAACTATCACAATATATTCTAGTGTCATTGATTGTTATTTTTTATGCCTCTGATATTACAATAAAGCATATAAATTCAAGTACATCCTATTTAAGAGCAATCGATTTTTAATTCTCCAGAATTTTGAATCCTAGCAGGGCTCTCGACCAATTTTTTCCCTAAGAACGCCTCTAACTCAAATTGTTATGGGCGCAAGCAGAACATTTCGGACTTAGGGTTGTAAATTGACCTGAGAAGTAAATAGTCACATTCCTTTTACTAATTTGCTGCATTACTGATAATATTTAGACTCATTATCAGGATTTAGCTCTTTTGGAATTTGACATTTACTGGGGAGAAATTAAGTACTAGTTGTCCTATTTTCCATTATTTAGTGTTTACAAGAGTTGTGAAACCTATAGATTTGCACGAGAACCCCGGGGGGGGGGACCTTCAATGTTTCAATCTTGTTGTGTAGTAACATATTGAACAGTACCAATGAAACAATGCAAACGCATTGTTTTAACTGCTTTTATTTTAAGGGCTCCGCCCAGCACCTATGCCCCCAAATTAACTCGTTCACTGCCAGCATAGGTAAAATGAATTGAATTTTTGACGTGTATACCCGTCAATGGCAGTGAATGATTTAAGGAAATCAGCGCTGATCAAATGGTGCAAACGGAATGTAACGTTAAACAACGGAATTTTTCATTCCCATGTCGTGCACAGAACATTTTGCTGCCTTTGATTACGCTAATTCATTCTTTGTCTCTGCATGTTACGACCCATGATATTTGGCTGTTTGTGGCCGTTAATTGTGTTTTTGTGTTGTGGGTGTTAATTTGTGTGTGTGTCTGAGTGCTGGATTGGATCTTAAACTACTGTTACCCTTTTGTGGTGGGATCTAAAAAATCGGAAGAAAAAGCATTATTTAAGGTCAATCCTTTTAAATGCCTCGTGAGCTGGAGTGTCACAAGAATTCCCATTCTATAACGAAGTTTGAACTTGTGGGGTGCTTTTACAACAGAAGGAACAGTGTCTGTTCGATTCATTGTCTGCTGCTCCCTCCTTTGCCTCCCTGCCACACATGCTGTTATCTACCAAGTTTGGGATCAGGAGGGCGAGCAGTGGAGGAAGTTGTCACAGTTGACTGACCCTCTACTCCCAGCTGTGCACACGCGCGTCAGAAATAGCCCGAAGAAAAAAGAGGAGCGCGCTAAACTTAATTTGAGGGAAGCCTTCTTTGAGGGGAGGAGAAAAACACTGAGAGAATTCAGCCTTTTGGGGCTTTTCAACAGCACTCCTCCGGCCCACTGTCAATCTCCCCACAGTGACAGTCACATTGTTGAGCGTTGACATGCAGATTGGCATTTATTGTCTTGTCTTGAGGAACCATTGTGATGTCAACCTACAAATGTAGTCCTGTTCTCACTGTCACTATTACACCTTGCTTGGAGGCTCATGGCTGCTTGCTGAAAGAGGGATACTGTGTTCATAGTTTGCACCCAAGCTATTTTTTCAGGAGGTGGGGGCAAGTCTGACTTCAGAATTGCTCGCCTTGAGTATCGTACTATATGTTGAACAGAACTGGAAGAAATGTAGCTTAAGGTAAATAAGAAGAGGTAGAGAAGGTCTCCAACTAAGCTCCAGTTATAGTTGTTACCGCCGTTCTGTGTATTAAATTACTGTTGCAGTTGTTTGAACGTTTATAGAAAGAAACCATAGTATCGATGGTAATTTATTTTAGCCTGTCTATGATGCAACAAGCAAACAGACCTTCGTTAGATGAAATTACAGAGCTTGCTTGAACAGTTTAGTGTTTAAACATGCACTGTTTAATTCGCTTGAGTTGTGTGTCATTTTTTTAGTCAATTCATCTGGAAGTGACGAACACCTTGAAGCTAGCACTTCTATTATGAGTAGAGATTGCACAGCTGCAGGGGTTGCTTAACTAGTTGTCCTTGATTAGTCTCTGATGTGTTTTTTCTTTTTCAAATCTCTTCTGTACTACAGTAAAAAAAAAATCAGGAAGGAATGCTTTCTAATCTATGTTCACTGACAATGGACAGCTCATGCACCAAATGTATGTAGATCATACACGTGAGAACACAAGAGCCTTGATGGGGGCTGGATGAAGGCTTGGCCATTGTCACATGATGGTATTTCGAGCCAGAAAGAAAAAATCCTCTCGCTTGATGTGCTTACCCCTGGGACAGCCAGGTACCATTTGTACAACTTATCCTTCCACTTTGGTGGTGTGAAGTTTATATTTTGTCTTTTGTGATTATTTGATTACCCGTCGCAAGTCGGTCTGGAACGTAACGGATGCGATAAACTGGGTTTTCGCCATAGTACTTTTCCTTATTTTTGCCGTTGAACAGGTGGCGCATCATTTGTGAGGGAAACCAACATGTGATGACAGTTGTCCCTAAACCGAAAGCGGCGGCGACGTTGACCCACTTTCTCCCTCCTTTTCTCACGCACGTGACAAAGGGAGGAGGTTGTTGGTGGGGGTGGGTTTGTTTTGGGGGAGTGGAATTTGCAGATTAGAGAGGCATGTGGTAAAGCGTCTGTGGGAGCTGAGCGGATCTAACTTGCATTGAGCCAGTCCGGTGGGTCGGCAAGTTGGAGCTAACTGAGGCCAGTGGGCAGTTTATGGTCACTGCCATGGGAGTGTTATCTTACACACATTTCTCACTTTCTCCTCCACGTATTTCTAAAGCAGACGTTTTGATTTCATGAACAGAACTTGACATTAGGACACATTTTATTGTTGGTGCGATTGTTCCCTAAAATCTTTTATTATTCCCCTGAGACAATGCAATGGTTGCAAAATACTTTTGTTAAGAAGTTCTTCTTTGTGAACTTCTGCTACACAAGCATGCGTGGTTCCTTACTGATCAATGAACACACCTCTTTGGTTTTAGCATGTACTAAGTTGCTTGTATTTTATTTATTTTCATTATTATTTTATTTTTCATTTTTAGGCTGTCAACTCCAAAGGCCAGCACAGCATCTCATACACACTGTCCCGCAACCAGACTGTGGTGGTGGAGTACAGCTATGATAAGGACACCGACATGTTTCAGGTAAAATACTTTTGTCTAGAACACTTTTGCCAATTGTGCATCTTCCTTTTACAGTGACTGATGGAGTAGTAGTAACTATGAATTAGGACACATTTAATGTTTTTCCAAATTAGAATAACTCTTTTTTTTTTTTTTGTTTAACTATGTTATTCACCTGGAGTATTGAGTGTTTGCCAAAACATTATATTCCAAAAATTCCCATCCGCTTTTCCACAAGAGAGTCTTCATGCTAGCTACACAGTTGTATTGTTGCATGAAAACTCCGAGCAAAATGTATCTGTGCCTTTTTTATTCACCACGCAGCAGCTTAAATGTGTCATGTTGAAAAGTTCATTCTTGCACATTTGCTACCACTGTAAGAAATGACATGACAATATTGTATTAGATTAATGATTTGTTCCATTTCTGAACAATATTTTCCCCCCGCACCTGCAAATAGATTGGCCGATCCACTGAGAGTCCCATTGACTTTGTGGTGACAGACACTATAGCAGGAGGCCAGGAAGGCGAGGAGAGTCCGATCACACAGAGCACCATCTCACGTTTCGCTTGTCGGGTCGTATGTGAGAGGAACCCTCCATACACAGCTCGTATCTACGCTGCCGGGTTTGACTCGTCCAAGAATATCTTCCTCGGGGTAATTACTAGTAACAGCATATCTTTTTAAAAGCACTGCATCTGTTCTTATAATGTATGCTTACCAATCAACGTGTTCTCATGAGAATTTAGTGGGAAATTTGATGGAATAAAATGTTCTTAAAATTCTATTAAAATCTAAACTTGTTGAAGTATTCAAGGGAATTTGTTTTCGTAAGAACGCTGCACCAATGATGCGGCTCCAGTTCTGCGTGCATACGTCACTTAACATCTTAATCTGTACCTGTGTTTCTCCCAGGAAAAAGCTGCAAAGTGGAAGAACCCTGATGGTCACATGGATGGTCTGACAACCAATGGTGTGCTGGTGATGCACCCTAAGGGCGGATTTACGGAGGAATCCAAGCCCGGCGTATGGCGGGAGATTTCTGTGTGTGGGGATGTTTACACCCTGAGAGAGACGCGCTCTGCACAGACTCCAGGCAAACTGGTCAGTGCTTGCTGTACATATACACAAAGTTGGTGTTTGTCGTTTAAACAACTGGGGATGTCATACAAGCTCATCGATTTATTGCATTTACGCAAACAATGGCTGTGCTTGAATACAAATGAGATATGATGCAGTGTCCCTATTAATCACTGTGATTTGAATAAATGTAGCTGCAGTCGGACTTAATCAATGAGACTGACAACTAATGTTAAATGGGATCAACTCACCTTCTACCATTTTTTTTTTTTTTAAATAATAACCCCAATATAGTTCACATGTTCTACTAGGCTTTTCCTGAGATATTTAAAGTCACATCTTGCAGCAACAAGCCATGGTCCTTGGGGAGCTACCACAGCATAAGATTGATCTCTTTTGCCTCTTTTTTATTTGCCCCCGACAACCATGCCGCTTGGGCCGGCACCACACCACACTGCCTCCATTGTTTTTCCCATTACACCAGGTGCAGGGCGGGATTAACTGAACTGTGCAAGCCTGTGCACTCGCATCTTGTGGGCTTCTGCCGTAGCATTTCCTGAGCGGCGAGTCTCCGCCACTGTATTTGTGGTGATTCAAAATATGAATTGCTGTTGCACGATGTAGCGACATGATCCCCCACGAAAAATGGGAGTTCATTTTAATTCTGACGTGACCGCTGCATTAGTGATCGTGTTCCAGCTTGCTGAAAACGAAAAACCACTAATGAGCAACTGTATGAGGAAATGCCGCATAATGCTAACATAGTTACAAATAGCTTTTTCGTCTTCAGGTGGAGAATGAAAGTAACGTACTCCTGGACGGCTCACTGGTGGATTTGTGCGGTGCGACCTTGCTGTGGCGCACCGCCGAGGGCCTCTTTCACACTCCCACCCAAAAGCATCTGGAGGCCCTTCGGCAGGAGATCAACGCGGCACGGCCCCAGTGCCCCGTGGGTCTGAACACCTTGGCCTTCCCCAGCATGCAACGTAGCCGCGCCCTCTCTTGCCTGGAGGACAAACAGCCTTGGGTGTACTTAGCGTGCGGCCACGTGCACGGTTACCACAACTGGGGGCATCGCTCGGAGCAGGAGCCCAACACCCAACGAGAGTGCCCCATGTGCCGGGTGGTCGGCCCCTACGTACCGCTCTGGCTAGGCTGCGAGCCCGCCTTCTACGTGGACACAGGCGCCCCCACTCACGCCTTTGTGCCGTGCGGACACGTGTGCTCGGAGAAGTCTGTGAAGTACTGGTCGGAAATCCCTCTGCCTCATGGCACCCATGCCTTCCACGCCGCGTGCCCCTTCTGTGCTACCCAGCTCAGCCTCGCTCAAGGTTGCTCCAAGCTCATTTTCCAGGGCCCCGTGGACTGATCTGAGGGGGGCATTCTGCTCTTGGGCAAGAGTGACAACATGCTGTGAAACTGTTGAGATTATTTTATGTTTCCTTTTCCTCACGTTTAGACCTTTGTGGGAAGCTCAGTTGGTGATAGTTTGGATTCAAAAGGCTGTCTGCATGCTCTGTAAAGGCCAGATGCCAGGCCTTTTCCTTCCCGAACCAAATACTGTTTCAGCTATCCTGCCAAGCAACTGCTTTAAAAAGAAAAAAAGATGTGCTCGAGCACTGCTGGGCTACACATGATTTACGGTAGCTGGTGGATTTTATGCTTTCGGTAGAAGGAATCCATTGTTTTTACTCTTTTTACTCTTGATAACAATGAGCGTGTTTAGGCAAGCCTGAAGCATGTTCAGTGTAGCTCCTGGTGGATTTGAATGTTTTCCAAGAGCCAGACAGCTGGACTGTTGGCTTGGAGAACCTGAAAGGTCCGATGCACCTCATGTGCTTCTCATTTGGACCTTAACCCCCTAACAGCATCTCCTAACCCTGCGGAGGTGGCTTTCATATGCGTCATATACACAGTCAGAATTCAGTGCCTCTAATCCCACGAGTGGGAATATATTTCACATAAGAGAGAAGAATATTTAGTTTAAGGCAAGTGGGGAGCTAGCTTTGCATACTCGTGTAAGGAAATGACTGCCCACATTGCTCCATCTCTGCGTTTGTATCTGACAGAAGAACTATTTTATTACACTGAGGCCCTCGCACTGTTTTCTAATGCAAATGTTAATATATTTTCCTGCATAAATAATGTGCGCTAGAATGTTTTGTGTGTGCGTGTGCTGGACGCCGTGGGTGCCCTCGGGCTTTATTTGAACAAAAGTCCCTGCATCATTTCAGCCCAAAATCCTCCCTTATGATCTCTCGGCCCACCAGCCAAACGCTCGACGAGAACCTTGCAGGGCTTGACGCTGATTGTACTGGATTACAGCCTCTTGATAGACTAGAAAGATAAGACCTGAGACTGTATAGCGAGCATATGCATCACTGATAAGTGTGTCTCAGTCCCACACGTGTACTGTACGCCGTCTGCACTGTTGTTGGCTTCATCCTGCGCTGGCTTCAATCCAGCGACTGGAGCGCCAAGAAACCTGGGCATCGCCTCAGCAGCGTGCAGAGATTATACCAAATATAAGGAGGAGCTATTTTCTCTCCACACGCAAGAAGCAAAAGTTGTTCTGTAAACAATCCCTAAACCCGGACCGCTGCTGCGGCGCAATGTTGACAGCTTTGGATTCCAGTCGTATGCACCAGCTCCATGGGAATAATGATATTATCTCACGATGCCAAATTTGTTCTTTTGTGTGCGCGGATGACTCAAAAACAAACTGGCGGATGAAGTGAAACTAAAAAATCGGGGACAAATCTGTGTATTCTTTTTGTGATGTTAGCTTAACAGACTGTGTCCATATGTGGAGAATATTGGCAACAGTGTTGATTCTGCCTCCTTCGCAAACAATACCGAGCATTCAAACTTTGAGTTGCTTCCAGCCGCTGCATTCAAGTTGTCTTCCAGAACTATGGATGACTGAGGGGCAAAGCCACCTTGAATTCACCCAAAATGTTCTCCTCTCCCAACACAAACTTCCTTAAAAGTTGAAGCAGCTCAGCTCAGAGGTGACGCCAATGTTGTCAAATTAGACATTAAAAGCGCTGCAGGGTCAACAACTATGTATGCCACGTACCAGGCAGTAGCAAGCATTCCTCACTGAACGTTGCTTCAAGAAGAGCGTGTTCTCAAACAGCTGCCTCAAACATTCCTCCTTGGTAAACATGGGTGGGGCCTCAAGAGCGTGTTCACGATTTTGTCTCCTACAGGAAGTGTGTACGCAAGCCATAGGACGCACTGATACAGTACTTCTCCCAATGCAAAGAAAATAAAATATTTTTAAAAGTAACCTGCAGCAACGTCTTTTTTCCCCGCATATGTTTTAGCCCTGACAGCTCAAATTTCACACTTGATGGGAATTTTTAAATTGTGTAGACGGAATATTTGTACTACATAGCAATATGGTTACGCTCACTTGCATACACGTTTCATCATTTTCCTCATGTGTATTTTCTTGGGATCTTCATTGCCAAAATGAATTTGTGGAGATAACAGGCAGCATTTTCTGGAAGGCTGTTTTAGTCACATTCCATGTTGTATCAGCTCTTTTTATCTCCTATCACGCTCATCTCGAAATTTACAATTAGATGGGCTGCATTCCTTGCAGTCTCCTTTTTGAACCACAAGGGGGCACTATTTCATCAACAATGGAGAACATGGGCATCACTGCAAGGTGCCTGCTATTGCTACAACAGCTGAGAAATAAATACCCTTACAAACGGTGCATTGATCACATTTTAAGAGAGCTGAGTAGGCCACATTAGCATGAGCTGTAGCTGCTTGTTTAAGGATTCTTATTTATCTAGCATATTGTTTGTAATATATATATTACAGAATCTAAATATGCTTTAGTTTGATTGAGTCTTACTTAGAATCTCACCTTAAACTCGGTTTGGTTGGCCCCCTCCCACCATGTTAAAGTGAATTGCAATCTTTCCAACCTTTTTTTTGGCACACGTTTTGCTGTTTTTTGCCACAAGCTACCACAAAAATGTCACTAATAGTTATAGCTCGCATAAATTAAAAAAAAGCACACCTTTTGTGAGCCAAATAGCAACCAGGCGGCCCCAAGCAACCACTTTAGTTAACTTATACATCAATCGAGCCTGCTCTGGTTCTGAGGGTCTGGGTTGGATTTGGAGCGCTGGCCATTCCTGTGTGAGGTTTTTGGGCAGTTTTTGAGGTGAGCATCAAACTGGTTCCAAATCTATCAGGCATAAGACACAAACAACATTTAAAATGGTAGTTTTCCAGCCTTCCCTTCTTCTCATTGAGGGTGTCTCTATGTCTGGTGTCATGTAGGCACTAATAAAAAGCTTGTTGAGGTCAAGGTTCAGATGATTAATGACTTGATGCATTAAATATGCCTTGTGGTTGATACTGAGCTCAGGGGTTTTAGTATTCCACGGTGAGGAGAAAATGGGCTCGATGGGTTATTGTATTCAGATCTTGAAAAAAACAACTTCCTTTTTTTTGCAGAGCATGGAATCAATATGGCATCCTCTTGCATTCCAGTGACATGCATGTTGGCGTCTTCGTTGAAGACTGTTAAGTGTAAATGTGTGTGTGAATGATTGTCTGTATATCCATCCTTACATTTTCTACACCGCTGGAATCTATCTGAGCTCACTTACGGCAAAAGGAAGTGTACAATCTGGACTGCTCCCCAATGCCAATCAGAGAGCACATGATTATCCAATATGTATCCAGTAATTGAGGACTAGCGATAATGGATTTGGTACAATGATGACATTTCCCCATCAGTCACGTGACATCATCTGTCCTCCATAATAAGGGAACATGAAGAGGGATTTAAATGCACGCCATGTCAGTGGGCGTCCTGGCTTACTAATTAACGCTGCTACCGTAAGAGTTCGTACGTCCTCACGTTTTTTTTTTTGAATGACAGACAGAAGGTGACAGCATGATGCTAATTTCCATCTCTCTGTCGGTGGCTCCCCACTCTTAAGCGGGCCACTGTTATGCAAATAAACCGGATTGATGCAACATTTCTTCCTTGATGATAGAAGCGACGTTCACGTGCTTTAGTGACGCTGCTTTGGATGATAGCACGAGCAGCATCACCTTCAGGAACCCAATTAACCTCTCTTAGGCTGCTTTACTTTAAAGCAGCACTTCTATTACAGACAAAAGGGTGCCAGGTTTCTGTCCGTCAACCTTTTGCACTCATCCATCAGCAAAAGTATCAGAGGGGGAAGTGAAGCAGAGAGATAAAAGAAATTATGATGTTACTGCTAACGTATTCACTGTGGTTTCTCTATAAACGGAACAAGAATCCCTTTACAGACAAAGATGAACTGGATGTTCTGATACAGTGGATGATATAATACTATCATAAAATGCATTTGACACCTCAAATTGATTCGTCAGCACTATTTACATGGTCATATTTTGTATCTGCCTTTTTAAGGGAGGTTGGTGATTTAGTCAATGAATGAAAGAAAGCCAAAACTGCTCTATGCATTGCTAAATGATAACAATTTTCCTGATAATGTGGTAACATGCATTTTTCAACTTCCAAATTTCTTTACATACCTTCACGCACAAGACCGTGTTCTAACGTGACATCTCACAGTGATTCTCAGTGTGGTACGGGCTCCCTCTAGTGGTACGTAAAAGAATAACTTCCTAGCTACACTTAAAACTGTACAGTGGTGCCTTGGGATGGGTGTTCGATTTGTTCTGTGAGCATATACTCATATCTGTAATAATCATTCCCCGATTGAAATTGAATGGAAATATCATTAACCCGTAAACCCACAATCAGTTTCGTAATGTTTTTAATGAGAAAAATAGCACTCTATAATCCATCCATCCATTATCCGAGTCACTTATCCTTATGAGGGTTGTGGACTTGCTGAGGCCTACCCCAGCTGTCTTCTGGCAGCAGGCGGGATACACCCTGAACCCGTTACCAGCCAAGCACTCTATAATATTGTATGTAAAAATACTGTAAAAAGAAGCAATATTTACATAATTAACAAGAATTCTCATGCGCCCCCTTTGGCCCCCTGGGGTTAGTATAAAACAGACAAGTGAAAATATTGAATTACTTTTTCAATTTTTTTACTGCTGTAGACAGAGACGTCATCTTCTCTCAACTCCTCAGTGCAGAACTAATATTAGTCATTCTTTGGAGAGGATAAAGAATATATGCCCATGTTTACCCTTATATTATCTGTGTTCATGTATTGCTGCAACGTTTGTATTCAAATAGAATAGTTAGTTTCCCTATTGACTTTCCCATACTTGTTAGCATTAGCATTAAACTAGCAGAGTAAAGTATGAGCTATGTGGTTGTTTTAAAATGTGTAAGTCTCTCTGTTTTATTTTTAGCTCTGACATTAAACTTCAACTAAGAGTGGCAATGAAAATATTCAAGAGTTTTTTTTTTTAAGTTACTAATTCTGTGTGCCAACCTGTTGCTTGTTGTTAGGTGACTTGAGTCATCTGCCATCATGCAGCATTCGTATCTCAAGATTGGACTTGTAGAAAATTGGCTTGTATCTAAAAAAAAATAAATGTAGTCAGGTCACTAATGTTTACATTTTTGGTACATTATATTAGCATTCAATCTTCTAGTACTTTTTGTTGTTGAGTTTATTTGGGTATTTTTTTCAGGTACAAATTTTAAGTGTAATACATTTTAAGTGTATCATTTATAGGTTCATTGCATCCTGCTTGGTGGTGCGGCAGGTGGCTGCGGCGCCATGTTGACAACAAGACCATTCATTGGCAACTTCATGGCTGCAATATTTACATCAATGACCCTGCATGTAGCTGAAGCTAATTGTTTGCAAATCTGAAAATAAGAGATAGCGCTTTTCAGCCCCTGCATGAAGTGAACACAAGTGATACAACAGCCCAGCATTTATGTCTGTGATTTTAATATAGTAAACTTGGCCATGCTTTATTATCTGCAGGCAATTTGGACTATGATGACACGTGTTGCTCTGTGATGGTAAATTCTGTCTTACACTGATTTGAGGCTCCCAGACGGGCCCTGTGAATCACATTTAGGGACCCCACTGCTTCATTGCCACTCGCTGAAAATATGATTTTCTCGGGCTCCTGTCACTCATGGGCCCTTATTGTTGTCGCCTTTCTGCCACTTACGGAACCTTTACTCCCAAGTGGTTGAAAAGCATTTTTGACATTTATTTAAGATTGCAATGTAATTCAGCAGCTAGCAATCAATGGCCGTGATTGTGAAATATGTTAATAAAAAAGAAAGGGACGGATGGGTTTTGTAATCTGTGATCCTGTGATGTTCAAGGTTAACCGCCACTGTAAAATGAAAACGATGAACAATCAAGCAATCACAATCGCTGACTCTAGACAAGCTTTGATGCCTAGTAACTATCAAACGTATTTGTCACGATATGAGATTGAAAATAACATATTTGACATTTTCACAGAATTCAACGCATCATCATGTGAAGATATGGTGACTGAATAATCTCAGATCTATAATGCTCCAATCAGACATTAATATTTTGTGGCTATTTTTTCAAGCCAAATTTGTCCACCAAGATGTAGTTTTTGTTCATTTCTGTTAACTTTCTAACCAAGAGCATTCAAAACCATAGGCCTACCTCCCATCCTTGTGAGGGTATGTTTGGCAATTGACAGTAATAAAATGGAAATAATTCCAATGTATAGAAATGTGATCACTCATCCAAACAAGTTACTTAGATCATGGAGTAAATCTTGAACAGTTCAAAAGTAAATGTATTGCTTCCACATGGTGAACGTTTGCCTCCCTCCTGTTTGTCTCCCACTGAAATGATTGTGATAATCATAATTGGGGAAGGGGGTTGTTTTACACACCCTGCCAATAGCCAGCTGGTTCTTCCAAGTAATATATCAAACACCATGTTCAGCGTGAGGGAGTATCCTCTGCTGGGAAACCAGATAGGTGATTTATCTGAGCTTCCTGTTGCTCTCCAAAATTGAATCCTCTCATTTTAATTGCTCTCTAGTAGGTGTGCTGCTCGGGGCCATGAGTGCATGAGCGCTCTATGTTGTCCCTTTTTGGACCATTATTTTCCATTGTGCAAGATGCCGATTACGACTTGCTTTATCCTCGTCATCTATCTGACTAGGGATCATTTAGGTAGCCGCATGTTACAAAGGAACAGCAGTCCGCCCTGTTATTAGATGTGTTTGAGTCCCCCGCTTCTTGTAATGAGAAGCAGATCACAGAGGAGAACTAATCTCTCTGAAGACACGCGGTCTCATTCGAGACCTTGGGACACTTCATAGAGCATGTGACAAAATACATTCACATTTGTTAAACAGGAGTTTGGTTAAAGGAGGCATATTAAACATGTTAGTCTAAACCATAGAGTAAATATACCACAAAATTACGATCCCAATGTGATGGTCGAGTTAAGTACAAAATCCAACCATCTTCGAGCGGTCGGCGTGACAATCACAGGGCACACAAAGACTAACAGCTACTCACGCTCACACTCATACCTATGGGGACAATTCAGAGCATCCAATCAACCTACAATGCATGTTTTTGGAATGCGGGAGGAAACTTCCTTGACACCGATTATTACTCCCCGAGATCCTTATGGCACCATCTTATGTCATCAGAGAGTTTTACAGAAAGAGCACAAAAATACACACAACAAGTGAGTGTTAGTGCAAATCGCTGAGTAGAAATTCAACAACAAAAAGGTGATTGGGTGAATTTGTGAACAGCAAATTGTGAATCTTGAGGAGGTAGCAGACCTTAAACTAAACTGTGCGTATGTGACGAATCGATGCATCACCAAAGTCAAATACACCTCACCAACTCAGTGACAGCTTCACAAGATATCAAGTGCCAGATGTCAGACGCTAACGTTGTTAGCCAATGCTAATCTTTGCAGTCACCAAAACAATGCAGCTCTATTCTTGTACATGTCATTAATAAGTGAATTGTTCATAATTCTGGACGTGTATCACATGTGCCAATGCAAATATCCAATTCCCAGTATGAAATCTTGTGTCTTGCAGGGGTACAAATGTTTGTGGAGTGCATTGTGGCTGTGAAGCACATTCAAAAAAGGGTTTAAGTGGATTACACCTAATTTCAAGGATGCTTATGGTAAGATTAAAACAGATATGAGGTAACTGAGGAAAAAGCTAAATCTGATAGATTGAATTTCACTCATCCTTTCTCCTCCACCCTGTAAGCCACTTGACTGTTTATGCTTGCGTGTGCGTGTGTTTTTTTTTTTTTCTGCGTGGTGTTTGTGGGTGTACAGTAAACATAAGCAGGCATGATGGAGGTGTTTCTTACTTGTATGAGACAAAAATACACATGCATCCATCCTTCCATGTTTATGGTGGTGGGTGAGCTGAAGCCATTACGAATGAGCTGCTTTTCTGGGCTAACAAGATAACAGGTCAGCGTGAGGACATGCCCGCTGTAAGCGTGCCCACAAGTGCAGTGTAAACGATGCTCACTGTCTCTGATTGGTTGTTTTTCCTTGGGCGCAGTGGTTGCTTGCAAATCAAATTAGGCTGGCTGATTTTTTTTTGGATGATTTTCCTCATGTACTACTGTCAGGTCACGGTAGTAGTCGTTAGCGCGTCTGTTTCAAAGTTCTCTGCTCAAAGGTCAACCAATATCCCAAAATGGTTTGTGTTAAACCTCCACTCTACTGTATATGCAACATGTGTAGATGGGCTCTCACATAATCACATTTAATCTGAAGCTATAATGAATTCCATAGCTATTACAGGCAACTAATGTGTGTTAATAACAGGGCCATATGGAGGGAGGCACTTTAGGTAATTCCTCTTTTTGGACAAGCTGCCAATAAAAAGGCCACATTAGGGAGAGAGTAGGTTTAATCCACCAGACACTAATAATGTGACCATATTACGCTTTTATAGTTTTAGCTTCCATTCAAGGCTTAAATAATGTGTACATATTAAAACACAATTGAGCATTTCTGCATATGTTTTGCGCTTCAATGTCCTTTTCTGCATGGTGTACTCGAAGTGTGCTTGGAGAGTAGACTTTATGACGTGCCTGATTACACTCCCCTCATCCCCGCCGCTCCCAAATTCCTCCCCACATCCCTCTGCCAGCCAGCACTGCAGCCCAGCGGATAACCACGCATGGATTAGCTGTGACATCACACTGAAGAGATGGCTGAGTGCGAGGAAGGCCGAGCACTCGGGTGTGTGTCAGATGTGTGTGTATGTTGGAGGCTGATTAGACGGTGAGGGTGGCAGCGAGCGGGAAGCGAGGATTAGGCAGCCATTGGAGAGTTGGCTATAGGTGCTGACACCACTCCCCCTCACCAAGGGCTCAATTTACTGACGGATCAGACTCATTTATGGTGGGCGGGGATTATTATCAGTTCAATGGGGCCATATCTTTACTACAGTAACCCTTCAACCTGTGAAATACGGTCATAATATAGAGACGTTTCAGGATGCCTAGCACATACTAGTGGAAGGCCTCGCATTTGGAACCTGATCCTTGAATGGGGGCTTACTACACCTTTTAATACAACCACCAACTCATCGCAATTAATGAAACCATCAATACTTTACAAGAACACACTATAACAGCACACAATTATGTCATTTACATCACCTAGAACAGTTCAGAATTAATATTTATCAAATAACATCTCCAACACAAATGTTTATATTGAAGGGGAAATTTTCCCTCCACCCAAAAATGTTTGCTATAATATGTTCAATGTGCATTCACTAGTCTAAACATGGCAGTCTGATTAATATCACATTTGTTGGCATATGAGTTAAGCATATGATTATTAAACATGTTAAAGGGGAAGTCAACCCCAACATTTCCTTTACAAGAAAATGTTCTGAGCAGGCCCGCGCAACATGGGATTCTGATTAATATAGCGTTTGTAGAAAATAAGTAGAGCAGTAAAATCCACCCATTTTAGCCATCTCAGGTAACGACCAATCATGTGTCAGCTTCTGTAAACAGGTGAGCCGTGATTGGTCGTTACCTGAGCCCTGAGATTTAATTTTCAGTCAACAGTGGGTAAGTGGCAAAATGGCCGCCCCCTCAAATGGCTACAAATATTTGGATTTTTATCAGAATTTTAATCAGAATGCCATGTTTAGACTAATGAAGACACAAAGTAAATTTTATTCCAAATACCTTTTTGGGGTTGACTTCCCCTTTAATATATGCAACTCAATACAGACATGTTATGCTCACAGCACTTGGGTTGTTCTGACCAACAAATCAGTCGATGGAAAAATGCTGACTTTATTGGTTTAAGAAAAGGTTTCATTGCATTGTACATCGGCTGGCACTTCAGATTGATTGACACTATTAAGGGCCCGACTGGACATTAGATGTACATGATATGAGATCGAGGATGAACTCTGATTGGAAAGACAAAAATCGTCCAGCATTAATTAGTATTGCAAATAGGTGCTGCCGACTGGCATTCAACATGACACAGACAAATGATGACATCTGTGCACCAGTTTAACCTCCTTGTGTCACTATATTTAATACTGCATATGTATTCAACCAATTCACAAATCTTTTAAAACTATTGTTAAAAAGTTTAAATATATGGCTCAATTTAACCTACACCCTGTCAGTAGTTAAAACGTTTACAATTACAAATCCGAACGTGATTTTTAAATTAAAATTTTTATCACAATATTATTTTAAATGTTTTGTATTATTATATATTTTGTACACTGTGGTCTGTGAGAAATAAAGATTTTAAAAAGAATGACGAAACAAACGATCGCGGTTGTCTCGCGAGATTTACTCACTGGCGCGGATACGTACCAGGAAAAGGAGAGATTCAATTTAGGTTCGCTTGAAGTCTTCAGTCCTTAATGTTGTGTCTGCATTTTGCATTGAACCCATTAAACTCATTAAGTTAAGGGATACCAATTTCGTGGTAAAACGAGTCGCACTGCTTTATTACTGCGTGCATGGGTCGCTAGTTGTCTCACGTTGTCCTCCGAGGGAAAAGCGTCAGCGAATTTACATGTCAACAATGGCTACGGAACAGAAAACGAGCTGGATATTGACTGGTGCAACCGTCGCCTGTGTGCTTGCACTCTATGTGCCGTGTGTGCAGAGGACAGTCCCCGGCGGAGATTCAGGTTAGTGCTCATGCTAGTCAGCAAGCTAACTATGCTTCCTCGTATCAAGTCACGTGGCTTTGTTGTGTTTTTGGGCTGCCACTCGCGAGGCACGTTTTTGAGCTGCATTAAGCTGATCTGCTACTGCAATCTGCCAGACTAACTCAATGTTAATGTCTTACATTCCTCCCCCCATTTTAAACCAGTATGCCATTGTCTTAGTCACTGTTTGCGGTATGCTTTCTACAACAATCAAAAGGAATTCAGATAGGCATATTTTGGGAATGTCTATAACGCATATGCTCTTTTTACTTAGACTCGTTCCTGCTTGAATATGAGTGTGATGGGCCTTGTTCTGGTTACTGAAATTATTAATTTTATGTCATGAAACTCATGACTGTGGATGGTATAATTAAAAAATTATGAAGTGCCACAGAATTTGTGAATTCTGAACCGTTGTATTTGTAATGGGTGGGTTTTGTTATTAGCTCAATGAAACAAGTTTATAATGCACATGTAAACATACCTGTTCTGTTCTGTGTGGACTATATTTCTCTCCCTACCTTTTACATGCTGTAGGCCAATGTGCCTTCCAACTTTCTCTGTAATGCAGTTTGTGAAAGAATACCTTGCACATTTGCAGAGAGTGTTTAGTTGAGATAGTTAAGTTACAGATGCTTAAATTGGCCAAATGAAGGCTCTGCTGCTTGTTAGCTTAGCAGCGGTCTGGCGTACAAGTTGTGGAAAGAAACGCACATTTGCACATTGCAAGCATATGAAAAGCTGAGCCAGATATGAATGCGGAACGATGAGGAGAGAGCACTGAGTAGCCTGCCTGCTCTCATGAATGAGGCTGGAGAAACGGGGGTGTGGGTAGGGGGATGCTTTGAAAAAATGGCCAGCCCCTTCTCCACAGTGTTTAGGGACGGTGCAGGATGCCCGCTCTGATAGTGCCAGCTGAATTCCCCAGGTCTCCGTCTCCGTGTCCTAATCTCTTTAGGTGTGATGTGCCCTGGAGAAGTTTGAGCACAGCCCCACGGGCACACTGTTGTCTAGGAATGTGGAGTGTGGAAATGATGGGGATTACGGGAAGACCGGTGTGGGTGCCCATGCTCCACTATCACAAAGACTCTTGGCAACCTCGCTGCTCCCCCGTTGAGTCAATATCTTCCATTTTTTTGGAGACGGGCTGCAGAACTGCCTCACTGTGAGATGCTTTTGCTCACTCAGTTTGATTTATGTTGAATGGGGGGAAAAGTGTGCCACCGCTCAGGGAAAATGAGAAGCTGACGAAGGACTAGAAAATGTGGAAGCGGTGGCAAGTAGCTGGCTGCTCGTGCCAGGTGAAATGGAGCTGGAAAGTGTTTAAGCTGTGCAGGTGGAGGAGTTCTGACTTCATGCTCCATTAGACTGATAAGAGTTAGGGATTCTCGCGTGGCACCAAATGTAGGCATTAAATCACTGGAACAGTAAGGTTGGAAAATATCAGTGCCATTCAATGTGCCGTGGGCCTTTTTTCTGTTTGTAAGTTAATATGTTCATTTTTAGTTAAAGCACTCAATTAGTAAATATATATTTTTAAATGCAACACAGTGTCCCTACACTTTCACAATTGGGATCAACAAATCTTGTGAGTTTTTCTTTGGCGACTTTGTGTTTTATTCTGTGAGGCCTCCACACAATGAAACCAGTTAAATCATAGTGGACCTGTGATGATAACTATCTAACCAGAAATTACTCTGACATACTTAATGTCACGTATTGCTAAAAACAACCAAAACTATATAATTAATTCAGTTGCATACACAAATTCAGCAAGCATCTTCCTGTTATGGATTTGTCAAGTGTGGCGAACGTCTGCCACCTTGAACGAACCCTGCAGAGAATACAACATTCACTATTTTCGCCCCTCAGTGGGATAGAGGTGCTTAAAGGGTAAGTAGTTTTACTTTTGTTAGGGTTTTTTATTCATTTATTTTTAGTGGTTAACCTTTTTTTCATACCAACTTATGGCAGTAAAAACATTACATATACAATTAATCAAGGGTGCTCCAATTGATCGCCACTGATCGTGATCGGACAATCCGTGGAAAAGCATGTGATCGTCTTAGACCGGTAATTGAATCAGTGTATGTTTGGAATAATGACCTGTTTTTGTATGATAATGGGATGGATATTTTGAAATGTTTTTTTTTTGTAAATCTGATTCATAAGTTTATCAAAAAATAAATGCAATAGATTATTACAGTAATTGTTCGTGAGCAATGGAAAAACATGCATCCAGTGCATGTGATCGGAATTGGTATTGATAAAGCTCACGCATGGACGGTTGTTTTTGGAATCGGCAGCACAAAACCCTGATTGGAAACCCCTCCAATTAATAAAGACTATATGAGGGCGACAGTTTGACCCTCAAACTAATGAATTGATTTTGCCTTTGTTTCCATTATTCATGTTAAAAATGTTTTGAAATCAAAACGACTTAGAAGTCAAGCATAATGGAATGAATTGTGTTCAACTCTTTTACATTTTACTGCTTGTGAAGGAATGGTTTAATGCTCTTTTCATGAGGACATTGTTGAATTTGATGGGCTTTCTCTCTGGCGCCAGTAGAGGGTGCTGTCTTGAACCCAAACCTTTATCAGTGTCAGTTAATCTGAACCAAATTTCAATTTTCATGAGTGGGAGATGTAAACATTGGGTGAGAAATCAGCATAATTTGAAACGCTCTGGGTGTATTCTGGCACAAATGGGTTTGTGCCCAGCTACATTAAAGCTTGCTCAAATAGCTTTTAGGAGTGGGGAGGGGGCATCTTTTCATTCTGTGTTGTGCCTCACACAGAGCTTGTCATGAAATTGTGCAGCCGCCTCTTATTTTTGCAGCTTACCTCATTCTGTGACTGTCACCAGCGTCGCCTTTTTTCTGTTTGTGCCCAACGGACTGAAGGCGACACTGAGACACTGGCAGAGACGCATGGAGAGTGGCAGAAGAAAGACCTTGACGCACGGGGAGGATGGGACTGGAAGCATTCTTCTCAGATCAGCATATGTGTGTCTTAGTGTGACAGTGCATTGGAGAGGGTGTCTAATGACTTGTGTGTACGTGTGCCGGGGAAGGGAGGGGAGGCGTCAGGGGAGAGGCGAGGCGAGCGCTGAAGAGAATGAGCGTGCCGCTTAGGAAATGTCACACTGGGAAGATTTGCAGGTTTTGATCCTAGCAAATTAATGCAAAACCCCAGTGCAAGTATTTGATTTGGGAAAACTTTGGGAGCAGACTTGTCTCTTAATAATAATTATTGGGTTTACATTAATTTCCTCCCCCATTCTCTTCCACAGGAGAGCTGATCACCACTGCCTGTGAGCTGGGGGTAAGTATTAGCCCTATTGTTTAATCAATTCACTCATTAACTCTTAGAAGCATTAAGCAAGTTTAATTAAGCATGGGCAGAAAGCAGATTAATTTAGTTTCAGTCCACAGGTTTCCCCCTTCTTTTCTTTACACTTATTTTACTAAGTTGCAAGTAGAGAATGCTATAATTTGCAACCCGTTTTTCAAATCCAATTAAAGTCAATAGTAAGGCGATGGCTTTTGTAGGCTTTGCCTTATGTACGGTATAAGGCTTATTATATCCACCCCTCTTTTTTGTGTGTGTGTAAGCCGCAAAGAATGAACTAAATCGGGTTAACAGTTATAATAAGTTTTATTATTTAATAAAGTTTATTACGCCGCTGTGATCCTTTTAGGGAGGCTGTGTCGGTGTCACTATGCCAGTAATCCTGCCGTCAGGGCTGCAGTCCGTGTGGCCTGCCCGGCTGCCTCGCAGGCCTCCCAAAGGCCTCGCGGGCCACCCCCGTGTCCCATGCTGCCCGTTTTGATCCCAAGAGTTCTTCTGCTCATTCGTCTCCCTGACTTTTTGTCTCTCAGCTATCCTGAACTTGAATCTGTCCTCTCTTGTCATTCCTCCATACTCAAGTTCACTTCTTGAACCGTCACTTTTTTCCTCTCGCGATATCTCCTGACCTTCACATTTCATTCCAAAGGCATGTGGTGTAGTTTTATCGTGCGGTGTGTTCTACTCACATTGACCGGCAAAGTAGTCAAACTCACCTTTCCGCACTGTCTTCAGTTGAAGCGCTGGCCTTTCCAGCTGCCAGTGTGACTCATGTTATCAGTGCCAGGAAATGAATCTGTCTTTAATGACTGAGCCCTTATCTGGGCGAAGGAGACTTAGCGGCTAATTGCTGTGATTGCTGAGATTCCCCCAGACGAGAACGACTGCGGCTCGGCGGTGGTTTGAGGGGGGCTGGGGCGGGCGAAGATCACGTGTTGTGCTGCGTGCTCTCGGGAGCTGCACTGTCCTTGGGAAGAGGCCAAAGAAAGACAAGTGAAGAGTGCGAAGAGGAGATGTCTTTGGTGTCTTTTAATTTTCTGTTTTGCTTCACCTGTTCAGGGTTGTTGTTTATCACACACTAACTAAATGAAATTCACCTGCGTGAAGTTGAACCAATACGCCGCGAATGACTTGTCTTTTAGTATCATGTCAGTTATTTTATGAAAGGAGACGCGGCTTTTATTTGTTGATCCAATTTTAGTATCTCATCCGACTAAATCAACAGCGCCTCAGGTGGTTACATCTAATATTGCGCACCCCGTTTTGTTTAACTTTCTTCAAGTAAAGGTAAATTCACAGCACAGCAATCAGTCACATTTATTAATGACTACCTAATCAATGAAATAGATTGTTATGCCCATCCCTCCTCTTACCTGGCTTGTGCTTCCATTGGGGAGTGGGATAGAAATAGCTGGATCAACTCTGTAACAATAAAAAGGATGCACATGATGTGTCTTCCTGTATTTTGTGTATTTTCCACTGGGTGAATAAAAAGAGAATTTCTTGTTGCAATGTTACTGCACCAAAGTCAGCGTGTTTTAGCTATCAATGCACCGCAAATGATTGCGTAAACCAAACTTACTTTTTCTCCCGACATCACTCACTGTGATTTCCAACGCTTCTGTCTGTCTGTCTAGGTGGCCCACCCTCCCGGATACCCGCTCTTCACGCTACTATCTCGCCTGACTATGTGTCTTCTGCCCACACTTTCACCAGCTCACAGTGTCAATCTCATGAGCAGCCTGCTGGGGGCAGTGGCATGTGGCACCCTCTGCTTGACCGTATGCAGGTAGGCCTTTGTAGATGGAGACAAAAACTGCCGATGCATATATGTGCATGAATATATGCACATTTGAAAAACTTTTAATTTATTATACAACAGTTCAGATTTTTTTGTACATTAAAAATCTTTCTCATTATTTCTCATGCAATTTTTTATTCTTTTCAAATTTTTTTTTGTCAAGTCCGATCTTTTCCTCAAAGCAAAACGTCGAGTTGCAACAACAACAAAAAACCAATGTCATCATGGCACAATCTTTATGGAATAAATATGGTCTTGCATGTAGGAGCTCATTATACCATCTCATATTGACAGAGTAGCGAGGTGGAAGGAGGCCTAAATAATTTGGGAATATGAGATGACGCTCCTCAATCTCCTCATTTCACGGAGAGGTTTTCTACAGATGATGTCACAACATCGCTACGCGTAACAAATGAACTGTCTGCATGGATGAACTACTGTCACCGCGAACGTCCACTTTATGCTTCATGTTCCAGGTGAGATTACATCAAAGTCAAATATTAAGTCAACGCAGTAACTCTAAAAAGCTTTGCGGATTCACATCATAGTCAGTATCCTCTGAGCACTCTTCCCCCATTTGCGCGGAGGGCATATTGGCATTTTGATGACATATAGGTCGAATGTGTTTAGGAGCATACGATAGCGGCCAAGGTTGGATTTGAGAAAAAAAAAAAAAAAGAATTGTACTGTTCATAAACTGTACTGTACACATCGCATTAAAAAAAATCCAATAGATGTCTCATTTTGCCCTAAAAAAAAAAAAAATCTGAATTGCGCGGCAGTTTGAATGTAGCCTGTGTTTGACACGTTTTGAATTGCACTACTCACACATTTTACTCACACTTTTATGTGGATAGAAAGCCAAAATATAACATCATCATAAGACAAATATCCAAACAGGAAATTAGAGAATAACATATTTGGAGAAACAGCAACTGACATTCTTCCACTAGTTTTTCTTGCATCTGGATGCTGTATGAGGCACAGAGTGGCATTTTGGGGTCCTGACAGTCTGGTGCTGGTGTCCCTAATCCACTGTTCAGCATTCAGAAGCATAGCTCATGCTGCCCTCCCCCTGCCACAACCCTGCCCAGCCTGTTTACCCATCAGCCACCCGTTGTGAGTTAGCGCTCGCGTGTGTCTATGTATATCACAATTATCATGCCCTCCACATCTCTGTATTCCTGCGCCCCCCTGCGTTGCCCAGCATGCGCCCAATCCTGACATGGCACGATTTCTAATCTGCCGCTTCTTGCCTCCTGGCTCTAAAAAGGAACAGGATCACAAACGATGTCCTCCTCTCTCTCCCAACTTGCCTCTCTCCTGCGCATGACAACAGTTTTCGGTCCCGTGTGTTGGCTTTGGGCAGAATCCTTGCGTGCGTCTCCAAACCATTATTTACTTTTCAGGAACTAAACAAAATAGCATGTATGGTGAGTCATTAACATTGAATGAAATAAAGCAGACCATTTTCAAGACCTTTGATTGGTCGATAATATGTAACAATAACAGCAATAGAAAAAAGGTGGTTTCCGCCTGGCTGTGACAATCATTTTGTTTTCATGTATAGTGTGCAAAAATGAGTGTTGGTCAATGCAACCCCAGTCACGTTGTGGACAGTTGTTTTTATGTGGGGTTTTGTGACTATTTTTTTTTTTTTAAACAAGGCAGCTGTTTTTCCACAGCAGGTCACACTTTAGGGTCGGCTGTGGCTGTATGTGTATTTTAGTAGTCAATTCATCTGTCATTTATTCAATTAGAAAGCAACACCATGTGTTGGCAACAATTTCTTCAACAAAACTCAGTTTAAAATAAATAGTAAATGTCTTGTCAATTTATCTTTCTATCTATCTATCCATGTCTTATTAGGTTTGCGAATGTATATTAGAATGACATGTTGATTAAATGCATGTTTGAATCTCAACTTAGTTGCATCTATGGATAGACAGAAGACCTCATAGTCATTTGATGACGTGCAATGTACATTATTTAGTTCTCCTTTGAGGGTAGATATTATGCAATTAATTTCTTTTGTTGTTACTCTGTATTTGTGGGTTGGGCTGAAAGAACGGGTTCGTTCATGCTTTCCTTTTTTTAAATTTTATTTGTTTTCTTTTCCCTTATTGCTAGTAGCACAGCAATGTAATTGATATCATTTTGTACATCTGAATTTTTGCAGTGGGGACATGATCGCTTTTTTGATTGCGTTACTTGGGTTACTCAATTAAAGAGTTAACGTCAAAGTTGAGAGTCAAGGCCTCTGTAGTTGACTAGGATAATGTTCCATAGGATCCAGCAGGATTTTAGAGCAGACTGCGTTTTCCAGATGAGCTGCTTTGGCCTTTAGTTTGTCCATGACCCCCGCAGCCTTAATGCCATTGATGAGTTACTATTCAGTTGGAGGAAAGTAGCTCTTGGCCAGACGTTGAGAAGCGGTTACTTCCAGGCCAGAAATACCCGTGCTGTCTGGGAGCATTTTGGCTCACAGTGTGCATGTTAACTATAGCCCTATTTGTAATCTCTGGGGATTTAGATTCAATTTTGGATTATGGCAAAGTGAAAAGTCATTTATGAAAACAGCCCACGCCGCTCTTCCTCTACTAGAGCTTGATGGGTAGCAAGGACCTCAGCCAAAGCAAACAGTCACATAACATAAGCTGTTAAGTGTGAACGTAATGTACGTAATCTATGGGCTCAATTTAGGGGGGAAAAAAACTAAAAGGTTTTTGTTATCTGTTCAGGGCCTAGTTTGAGTTTTTAGATCAGCAAGCGTCATAGAGTAGGGATGGTCCTCCGATCTTGTTTGTCCAATAGAATTCCAAAATTTGCCAGTTGATACCTGCTCCATCTTCAGTGATTTTTTTTTTTTTTCCCATTTGTTGATTATTTACATTCGAGGCTATAATTATCTGAGTTGCTCAATTTATTCCCACACAAACAAATAATTTTATCCCTTGGCATGAAAATTGTGTTGAAGTTTATATGAAGGCATTTTGTCTCATAGAGTAAATTGTTAGACTGGCACATTTATCTGAAATATATCCAAACCTTTGAAGTATCAATTTAAATTAGTCGGCTGGATTGCGCCGTTTAATGTGGGGGAATGTGCATTCATAGGTTTGGAAGGCACTTTGCTTGGGCAAATGTAGAATTGTAACACTTCCCTTTGATTTGTCAATTCCACTTCCCTCCCTTGCCTTGATCATGTGGCGTGATGGTCAAATTGCACGTCTTGGTATGTTTTCGCACCGTGGCTTGACAAGCCTTTGAGGATGGCGCACATAATGTTAATTACTATCGATTGCACTCCGAGGTTCACGGAGCGAAAAAAACCCCCAAAAAAACTCTTGGCCCGCGGAATCCTACGGGCCTTAGCCTTGAGACTCCAGAGGAATGCACCCTTCATAACGGATAATCCAGGCAGCTCTGTATTCTGCGTGCGCTCTCGTTTCACACTTTATCTGCTAAAGCTGCTCTGTATCTCCACTACCTTAGAGGGATCTCTTCCCATTCCCGAGCTTATCCCGAGAAACCAGGAGCAGCCACGTTAGCATGCTGACAGCCTTCCGAGTAGAAAAACAACCCTGCAACACTCAAACATCAGCATTTTTATTTTGATCGCGATTACATCATAAGCGCACCAAACATGTCTGTCATCCCCCTGGATGAGAGGCTCCATTGCTACAAAATGGCCCAGCTGATACCTCAGGTGACAGGAGGGCGAGTGTTTGTCACCTCTTACGACATCACCGCTATGGTTGAGATGGTCCCCTGGCCTTGTTTGACTCTGCTCTCTCAGAATTTTTTTCAGAGGCATTTCAGCGGCTGAAGTTGTACATCAAGCGACAATGGGAATAAATTACACCTTCAAGAATTAGTGTCCTTTGTTCCCAAATACTGTTTTTAAAAGCAAAGGTAATGTAACGCAGTGGTAAACCTGTTCTAGCTTTTTTTTGGAATGTGTTGCAAGCATCAAATTCATAATGAGTGGATATTATTTATTTTTTTTACAAATCTTGATAGTGTGTTCAATTGAAAATGTTGTAGGTTAAAAGCTTTGCAAATCATTGTGTTTTTTTTAAATTTAGGTTTGACATGGTCATGGTCATTGTCTTGAAATTCTGGACTTGCTACCCTGCTTTGTATCCTGAAGCTACTTTCTCCAAAGTTTCTTCCTCAAATTCTGTCATGTTCTCATTCTGTGATTGTTTTAAAAGACGTTTGCTGATTCAGCTTTTTTGACCATGGTGTGGATTATCTAAATGTACACGTTTTAAGGCTTTGTGACATGGCTTGAGTACACCCAAATTGTGGATGTTTTGTTTTGTTTCCACTGTCAGAATTTATATTGTGGTCCAATATCCCTGCATTCCCCCACCATCAGCATGACCAATAGTTCCCCCAGGACTCATTCTCTAATATAGTTAAACAGATGCCTAATGAAGATGTTATTTCCTCATTACTGGTTATGGGATGGGGATAGAGAGAAAAAGGGCCGGATAGACAGCAAAATACAGTCGCCGTTTAATAGTCCTTTTCGCCCTCAGGCCCGAGATTGTGTCTGTCTCGGACGTCAATATTACATTCCTCAACCACCACAGGCAGTCTTAACAAGGCACCCGGCATGGAGATGGATCAGACTCGGCAATTACAGTTCAGCCGGAATTAGTTAATGGAGTCTATATAGCAACGTTTATGTATCGCTGCTGTGCGCTTAATGACTTTGGTGGAAAAGCAGCAAGGAAAATGGCTGTCAGTGAATTGCATAAACATGATTTTGTGTGTGTGTGTGTAAATTGCTTCTCCCTTTCCTCCTGTAATTTTTGTGTGTTGGGCTGAGATTATGATGGCATTGCGGGAGAAATTGTCATGTCAGTGGCTGCATTGTTTTAGCAGAATTGTGTTGATTAATTTTATACGCACTAGGAGCACTGGAGCGCTTCCTGGAGGAGAGGTGTTTGAGTGGCAGAGACGAGGTCCCTCATTTATCCTCCTCGCTTGTGGAGCAGACTGCATCCTTGTTGAACACTAAGGATGAGGGAGGGGAGTATGTTTCGGTAATTGCTCTAAAATTGGGATGTGGCATTCCGCATTCAACTCGGCTTGACTGTATTTTGAAATTATCAATTGAAAAGATTATACTGAGGGAGTAATGAAAAGACACTAGTGGTTTTTTCACCCGATTGTTTAATTGTTATTAGCGATGAGTTGGTTCTTTCGATGTTCGATTTTTAAAAAAGGTTCCCATTTTCTGTCAAAAGGTCATTTGGATTCATGTTTGTTCTTATCAATTCATGTCTGGTGTGCTTTTTTTCATCACAAGTTAAATAAGCAGTGCTTGACAAATTTATTAAACCATAATCCATGTGTAATATTTATATCCCAGCTGCCTTAAATTCATTCCATTGTATTGTGTTTAGGGCTGGGCATTCTCAGAAGAACCAATGCTGCAGTTAGTGAAAATAATTTATGGGGAAAAAGACGGTATTAAAAGTATCGATGTATGATTTTTGATATCAGGATATGAAAAGGAAAATTTATTACAATTTTTGTATCAATTTTGTTTATTTTATTAAATCATGCCCTGATTGTGATTTATACGCCAGTATGAAAAGCTTTTCTATTTTTTACCACAATCTTAAATTTAAAAATGTTGTTAGCCTTTCATTTTCAAATGCATTATGTGTTGGTGCTTCCTTGAGTGGAGTGGTTTGCATGTCACCTGCGGTGGTGAGTGTTTGTGTGTCAATGTATACCTCAAACTACCAAAATTCACTGTGCATTACTAAAACTGTTAGGGAAGCGGGAATGGTGTGATGTTCTGTTTGTGGATTCAACTGGGGTGGAAATGAAGGAATGACTGGATAGTGTAAAGTAATGTGTGTGCTAATGTGTGCCAGCGTCATGGTGTGCGCTGAAAGAGTAAGAGAAGTGCGCAGTTGTTCACGGAGCTTAGAGGTAACGGGCAAATTTGCTTATTTGCTGACTTTTTTATTTATTTTTTTCCCTGGATTTGTTTTGAAATATTTAAAAAAATTAACACGCGCACGTTATCAGTGTTTTTGAAGAATATTTTGGGTTTAAAAAATGTCCCCCTCTCCAATTCATTTTAATGGCCCTCAGTTATGCGCAAATCTTCGCTCTTCGCAAACTGTCCCGCAAATAGTGGGGGTCCTCTGTATTTGTAATGTTCCAAATCTGTGTAACGCAGTGCATCTCTGCTTGGATTTTGAATACCATCACGCTGCATGTCTTTCAAAGGTCTTGAGTAACAGATTTACAAATACTATACCGTACCAGATAAATGTATAAATGAAAGTAGTATATCAATTGCGGTTTGGCTTTAAAGTTCAAAGCAATGAAATGTTCTGTATTATACTAGCTACTAAGTACCCAGCCTTGTGTGCCGGCCAGAGGAGAGCCCGAGGGTGTCATCCAGGGCCAGCTGGAAGCGTCCTTCGCATCCCGAGCAGGCCCCTTCTCTATGGTTTCTCTCCCCTCTTTAGGAATGTGTGATTCCTTTCCAGCAGTCCCCCAAAACCACTTGGTGGAGAACAGTGCAGCGCTGATCTGCGGTGGCACCGTTGTGGTATTTATTGTCTGGTCCCTGAGGTGCTGTGTATTGCTGGCTGCCCCGACCAGCTCCTTTGTGAAGTGCCATTCAGTGCACAGGGCTGGCGTACGCTTTTGTGTGCAGTTATTTAGCACAGGCGACTGCTGCCGCCGCTGCTGGCACGTCTCGAGCACACGCTGCGTCGCGAGAGCTCAAGTGGTAAATGAGGCAGGTCCCATTTTGACACTTCAAAGTGGTTTTACTGCGCTTTTGTGGAGTCCTTGAAGGGGGACACTGCTTAACGGCGCCTGTTGTACAATTGTCATTTCTTATTTGTGTATTTACCTTTCATCTTCCTCTTTGATTCAGCTCAGAGTATTTGAGGGCAGACATTTTTACTATCTTAGACTATTGGTAATTGACAAATTTGTGGTTGATGTCTCATTGTACTCTTCATGTCTTGTCAAAGAGGTTAATTGCCCAGGTGAGGATGCAGACATTTTGACATTGAGTCTCCCCTTCGGGGTAGAAGTGTCTTAGCTGGATGTTCTTCTGCCACATTCCAACCAGTCCTTTGTTGCTGAAGCTGAGCCACAGCATTTCTACACAGCAGCATGCTGCACTAGAGAGAAAGGCGATAACAGCGAATGCGGCCACTCTGGTGTCAGTGTGTCCTGTTTTATCTGCATGCCCTGGGAGCAGCCGGGCTGGAGAATAAGCTTTAGAGAGGCTGAGAGGCAGACGTGGACCCAGGTGGTCCCACGTAGACAGACGGGCCATTTACAGCTGTACTGTACACACATCACTGGGCTCCAACGGACTGTCAAGTTCTAACAGAGAGATTTGTCAGCCACCCAGTGAGAATGAAGTAGTAGAAGATGAAAAAAGATGTGTGTCTGAATATGTGACAAGTGCTGCATATCTATCGGGTGGGGCTTAAGGAGCCAGAACCGACTTGTTGTAATAACTGTGTCCGTGGACCCCCTTGACTGTTCTGCACCCACCAAAAAAAAAAAAAAAAACGCCCTCCTGCTAGAAGTTTAAGCTTAGGGTTAATTGTCAAGCGGGGAGGTAAACTTGTGTGCGCAGGGGTCCCCGTTTGCCCCCACCACCTTCATCCCTGCTTCACGTTACAACTAATTCCTGGAGCGGGGCGGCGAGCGCAGACGCTGCTATCTCTTATTAAGACTCGCGCCGAGACGCCCCATCAACACGCTCTGCCCCCCGCACCCGCCCTTTTGCACACACATTCACGAGCTCGCCTTACAGTGAACACAGAGAGGAAAAATAGTGAAGGAGAAGAAAGCCCAAGAAAAAAGGGGAAGTAGTCAGCAAGCAAGAGTTTTTTTTTTCTCCTCTACCCTCTTCTCCTTCTCTTTTTTTTTTCCCCCTGATTTAGCGCGCTTTCCTCAGAAAGCTCCATTGTTCCCCTCGCCTAAGTCTCATCAGGCCTTTTGTGGCTGACTATCACAGCGGCAGGCAGAGAGCTGGAAATGTATAAATGGTATCATGCCTTCTGATTAATGGCGGTGCTTATGAGTCAGGTCTGATAACGGGCCTGCTCTCTACTCAATTTCAGATACCGTTAATGGAATCTGTCTTCTGCGATTGTAATGTGAGAGCGCCTAATTTGCTATGGAGCTTGAAGCTGTCACCGGCAAGGGATTGTGGGGTCATAAGGGACCTGGCAGCCGTTTGGCCTGCAGCTTGTATCTGCCGCGCTGAATAGAGCAGCTCTCTGCCTGTCAGTTAGCTGATAGGCTGATGAGGACTCTAAGCCACTCCACACAATGGTGGAAAGGGCCATACTGCCTGACTTCCCTAATTGTCGAGCCTGCTCATATTTCCGAGCCAGCGTGCAAGGGACCGGGCTGCTCCTTTTTCTCCCCCCTATTTCTCTTTTGCCCCCTTTCTCTCTCTCTCTGTTTGAACTTTTTTTCTGCTTTAGTTCCTCCTTCATCCGGCACACTGTCTCAACCCTTTAACACACATTTGACTGCACTATTTCGCACCCCCACATCCCATCCTTCCTCCTCCCATCATTTGTCACCTCTCTCTCTCTTCCCTCTGTCTCTCATTTTAGTAAGTGGTGGGTCTTAGCGTATGACAGATTAGGCCAAGTTTGCTTCAATTACAGCAAAGGGGATGGAGACATTACAGGAGAGGAGGAAGGGGAAAACTTTTGTGCACACATTATATTTAAGAAGCTGAGGATAAAGTGCTATCACGACCACTGCGTTTTTTTTCCATTTTTTTATATGCCATTCTGTTTGAGATCCACTCGCTTCTCTTAAAAGGGGGTGATGCTGGGTTATATTTCTCATTTGGGCCAATTCACAAAATGATTTTCTAGGTCTTGTCTGTGATGAAGAAATTGGAATGCAAAGAGTCTGGGTAAGTTGTGCGGTTTTTGACTGCATAACTTAAATGCAAAACTGCTGAATTAGTTTTTTTTTCTTTTTATGCCATTGCCAGGGAAAAAGGGGCAAAAACTTGGGCCATTTATGAAACAATTCTGGTAAACACTGAGTCTAATGTATAAAGTATGTGTGTGTCCACAAAAATGCTGACACTCTGTAGTTTCTTGTGGCCTGTGTGGCACTGTAATGCTGCCACAGAAAGTCACCAAAGAAGAATAAGAAACTCCGCCATGTAAACAAACTCACAACAATGGCGGTAAATGCGACGTGAGGAAGAAAGGAGACATTAGTGTGGAGATTTTGCTGGAAATGACCTATCATGAGCATGTTTTGTGCAGCAAGAAGGTCACACATTATTCCACCGTTGTTGTTATTGTTACTGTCGGCTGATATTGTGCACGGTCACGTGAGAACTTGGACAATGATGTCATCTTTTCTGGTAGAGTTGCACAATATTGGAAAAACATAATATGCAATATTGGTGTTGAATATTGCGAGATCAATATTATCACGCATACTTAACATGTACCTTGTGTAATTTAAGTTATAATAAAGAAATATTTAAAAAAATGCATGCACCAAGCAGGCTCAATGTATTCGTAGCCAATTAATTACAATAACTTTATTTTTTTTCAAGTTGTTTAGTGTTTGCAGTGCCCGTAGATGCTCTTATCCTAGTGGATCGTGATGTGCATTTAAGTTTGCATCGAATTGGTCAAAATCAGATAAAAGCATTCAATTCCATATGAAATGTATCTCATGTCACACCGGTCATTTCCTGATGCTGATATTTTTGGACGCATTGTGCTGCCCTAGTTTCAGGAAGGATCCATTTGTGTTGCAAACTCGAAAACGCGAGAGCAGCGTTTTGCAATATCTGAGACGCAGTTTAAAAAAAATGACCGCTGCAGAGAGGTTCCGCAGCATCAGAGTAATCTCATTGTTCAAAGGTTTCAGTTAGGAAAATGGTACAAAAGAATTTCCCAATCATTACCTATACCAGGGAACACAGTGAAGAGTTGTCGTTGTCATCAAGTGGAAAAAAATAGGGAGCAACGGTGGCATTATCAAGAACTGGACGTCCCACCAAAATTAGCTGAGAAAAAAACTGGTCATTGAGGTCGCCATGAGGCAGGAAATTTTGGTAAATACTGTAACTGACTGTTGCGTACATATGACAACAATCTCATGTCTGCTTTTTATGTCCAGGCTCTGGAGTTAGGTGACAAGACAGAAGGAAGCTTTATCTTACAAAGAAAAAAAATAACACACTTGGAATCTCCCAAACATCCATCCATTATCTGATCCACTTACTGTGGTTTGTATTTGATTTTGCTGAGCAGCCCCCCTTTGTCCTTTCCTGTCAGGTTGGTCGGTCCTGGTCCCGGAGCAGCACTGGCTGGAGGAATCTTTGCCGTTTCCAGGCTGAGTTGGCAGTGGTCAATGGTTGCGGAGGTTTTCACGCTCAACAATCTTTTCACAGGGCTGCTCTTCTTCTCTGCTGCCAACTTTCACTCGGCTAAGACTGCATCAGAGAGGCGAAAGGTAATTACACTCTCAGTTCTGTCATTTTCCAATTTGTTTTGTTAAAATGTCTTTACAATGCCGCACTTGACTCCTTGCGTGCTGTTAGCATTCGCAGTGGGGGGCGCTTTGCTGCGGGCTGGGGCTGTGCAACCAGCATACCCTGGTGCTGTATGTGCTTGCAGTCATCCCGTGGGTCTTCCATCGACTCCACTCACACAGGGTAGGGTTCTTGCCTGTTTAATGTTTTGCGATACCACTCTTGATTGCAAATTTGTTTGCCGTCTTGACAGGAGCTGTCTTTATGTAGCCTCATGTGGATGGGAATGTGCTTCCTGATGGGTTTTCTGCCCTACATCTTTTTGCCTTTCTCTTCCTACGTGAACATAGCCCGTTGGAGTTGGGGGGACCAGACCACCATATCAGGCCTGCTAACCCACCTTCTCCGGGCTGAATATGGTACCTTCAGTCTGGTGAGAGTTGCTTTTTCTATTTGACTTTTTTTGTTCTCTGGCATACAAATTTGTATTTGGTTCTCTTTCTGTGTTTACAGGCAAAGACGGAGAGCTCTGTGAACCTGACCTCATTGCTTAAGTGAGTGTATCTAATAAAACTAAGTTTTGTTGCGTTTCAGTGTAGGAAAGTGTGATCAGAGGTAAAGTCAGGGAGCTGGACAACCTTGCTACCCTTTGAACTGGTCTGGTGATGCACAAAGGTTTAAGCACGCCGACTTGTTCACGCAGCTCCATCATTCCCACATCCCGCGCCTCTGTCTTTCATGAGCTTTTTGTTTGTCTACTCTCGCCCATCAAAGCGCAAGTGAACCTTCTTAGAGGGCCAAATCGCTGTTTTGTTTCACCAGCAGTTTGAAATGATCAGTCAGCGCTGGTGTTTAAAGCGTGACGAGCTGTGATGACAGACACTGCAACAGCCCTGGAAAAAATTGTATTTTCTCCCCTTCACCCCCCTCCAACACAGACACACACATACACACTCACTCGCGTCTCCACCCGATTCCATTCCACTCCTCGTATCTTTCTCCAGCTGATGGAATGGGGGTGCCTATGCATCTTAAGGCTCCCCCACTGCCCCCCCCCCCCCCCCCACCCCATGCATCCCTCTGCCAGGCACCCACCACTGCTCATCACCCCCGCCGCTTGATGGACATGCGCACCTTCAAAATGGGGAAGAGAGGCGAACATGACAAGCATGTCGCACTGGAGACGTAAACCCACTGGAGAAGCTGACACAACCACTCGCAAGCACACACTCACACATAGTGTACATTGGGAGATATAGCGACTCAATAAGCTGTCAAATAGAGATGGGTATTAAGCAAGAGGCAGGAAACTATCTGTGCTCTGAGAAAGCGCTCAGTGACTGACAAGCACTGAGAAGAGAGGACGGGGCAGCGGGGGGGTGCGTGACACTGTCATTCGAATCTGTCAGTCCGTTTGAAAGGAGGAGCGCACAGTCCAAGGAGTTTGTTTTGATCGGGGACGGCGAGGATTTCATAATTGGTGTCCTTGAGTTCTGTCACAGGACGAACATCTTGAGTTTGTCTTTCGTGTCTGTCAGTCTGCGTACTCATCGTGTTTGTTTATTTGTAGGGCCCAGTTGGACCACTGCTTGGCAGACCTTTCGCTTCCTGTTGTTGCTCTGGCGGGATTCGGCCTCCTCCTCTCCTCAATGGATAGGTAGGATGAAGGAGCAACTCATAAACAAAACGAAAAATTGAACTGCCCTCAGTGTAAGAAACAAAACCAAAAGAGCCCGCTGCACACGAAGTGATGCAGCTGTATACGACTGAAAAAAATAAATAAATCTACAACTCGCAACCATACATCAGACGATTGAACCCTACTCATATAACGGACAGTGGAATCTCGCGTCACAACTGGAGTTGTAATTATTGCTGTGAAAGCGTAAGTGATACGACAGCACTTTTGATGCCATTTAAATCCGCAATGTTGTGACACTACTCACCTGCTATTTGAAATTTGGAATCACAGCAAGACTCATGGCCGATGACTTGCCACTGATGAAAAATGGTTGCGTACTTGGAAGACGTTTAAGATTGTTCGGCTGCATTTGCGGCAGACCTAACTCAACACTGTTTTTAAATTTGCGTCCACAAGCAGATGATTTTATGCTTTGGAGCCGATCTTATAGGAGTCCAAGAGTCCTAATGTATATGATTAGATGGAATTATATAAAAGGATCAAAGGGGGAAAAAAACACAGTACATAGATTTTTTTTTCTTCTTTTTTTTTTTCTTTTTTTTTTTAAATTTTTTTTTTTATTGTTCAAGGCTGGAAAATATTTTCTTTTGAAAAGTGACCGGCTTCTCTCTGTTACATCATCTATGATGGACTCTTGACTCATGTCAAGATGATAATTGTCCTGGTTGATTTATGCTAGTATTAAACTCACAAGCTAGCAAAATGAGTAAAAAAAAAACAGACAATGTACAAAGCCCAGTCTTTACATTATGTGGTGAGTGGCTCTTGATGACGGATATGGCAACGGATGTGGCTTCATATTTATTACATTATCTACAAAATACTCCAGTTTGATTTGCGTTTGTTGTGTCGCATTTTTTTTGTTAGCTAACACAACCCAAATTTATGGACTTGTATGCGTGGAAAAACAGCTTGAGATTATCCATTATGTGTGACTGGGTTGTTTAAGTACCCCAAATCTGTTTTATAGTTTTCCTCTCTAGTTGTTTTTTTTTTTTGCAGTTTAAAGCTAAGCTGTAATGAGTAAATGATTCAGAGCTTGGCGCCAGATCCTAATGACTCAGGTTACTTTAAGAAAAATACCCCTCTAGCAAACAAGTGTGGACTCACTCATGCTTCAATGGAAAATCAGGTTTTCTCCTGCATTGTTTCTTTTTCTTGTTCCAGAACATTTCGCTCCATGTCCTGGTTGCTGATTTCCATGCTGCTCATATATTCATTGTTTTTTGCTTGGAGAGCAAACTTGGACATCAGTCGACCATTGCTGCTCGGGGTGGTAATAAAGATCATTTTATGATATGAATTGATCATTTCAACAGTTTTGTAGGAGTTCAACTGAAGGAATGACTCTTTCTGCTGCAGGTTGAGCGTTTTTGGATCCAGGGCGATGCTGTAGTGTGTATGCTGGCTGGCCTCGGCTCCAGCCTGACCCTCACTCGGCTGGAGCGGAGGCTTGGCCATGGGGGGCTTTGGAAGACCACAGCCTGGGTCCTCACCACGGCTCTACTGGCACACATGATGCACACTAATCACAGGTGAGCAATGCATTTAAGCAGCATACTTGCAAAGTGGAAACGTTATGAAAAGAAGTTGGCTTGATTTCTCATCATTTTTCTTGTTTGGTCTTGATTGTGCAATTCTATAGCCATGGTCCATCAGAGAACGCCCCTAAACTCCTCTTTTGTCAAAGTTTTGCTGTTACTTTTAATTGGCATGAAAAAAGGCATCACTCAGTTACAGAGGGTCTGAATGCTCTCAAGGGATTGAGTAACTTTGAATTGTCTGAACTCCCACTTTTCCAGTGTCCCAAGTTACTTCAGCAGAGAAAAGTTAAAGGGAAAATCAAAAGTCCTCTCTCATACCTTTTCAAATCCCTGTGCATAAGTTTTCCCTGAGTCAACCCAATTTGTTTCTACTCTGTGCTTCAGACCCGCGGTATGAACATGTCAGGTTTCTCTCCGCTCACCCCGTGGTAAGGGCTAAAGAGAGCCACGGTTAGCACATAGATTCCCCTCGCTGAGCTCAGCCTGAGATGTTAGCTGTCCGAGGAGGCAGATTACACCAGCGAGGTGCAGAGGAGTGCCAGACAGCCATCACTGAGCGGCTTTGATCAAGAGGAGAGCATGGCCTGCGCTGTCATTCCCATCACACCTGTCTGCTCACGATTAGATAGGCAGCTGGAGCGCTGTACACAGGCGAAGGGGCGGGGGCACTGACAACTTACCCTCACAGCACCTTGTAAGCGCACTCACAAGCAAACATGCTGACTTTCTTTTATACAGTATAGCACTTAGAACGGAGGTGAACAAACGTGCACCCTTAGTCCTTTTTTAATGCAAGTAAACAAGCTCTTTTGTTTCCACATGGGGCGGTGATCTCAGGGAATGTGATCAGAGCAGCAACAGCGTGGTGGAACGCTTCGGCAGGGAGCTTTTAGCTTCCTTCCCAATAAACTCCATCATCCTGACCAGAGGCGATCTGCCGGGGAACTCGCTCCGCTACCTGCACTACTGTCTTGATGTACGGCCTGATTTGCGCCTGGTCGACCAGGAGGTCAGAGCCTCACTTTGTTCTCACTCCCTCTGATCAAGTTTTGGGTTTCTATGTACGCAATAGTAAAAACACCTTGTTTCTTTTAAAATCATGTCAATAAGTTGACCGCCTTTATTGTCAACTACTTTAGTTATAAAACTCATGGGTAGTTTTATTTTATTAAGTACCTTGATAAATTGTTTACTCAGACTTAGCTTCCATTTTCAAATCATGTTTGACAAACTAAATTCTTGTTAGAGATTTAAATGTTTGTAAATGTGTCTATGTAACAGCACCATAAACGCCACTGACTGTTAAAGCATGCACTCTTCCTGTATTTCTCATTTGAAACAAGCAAACCTCTGAGTTCCCTCTAGTTGATGACATACAGTTGGTATGTGAAGAAGCTGCGGCCACACCTCCCTGGGGTGCACTTTCCCGGCCGCCAGTGGGACTCGATCCACTCCGAGGAGAAAGACACCTTCAATCTGGAGCATTTTCTGATCCACAACTCCCAGTGAGCCTCAAACCAATGTTAGAATTATCCACTGAAATGGTCCAACAGAGCAGTAGGCGATCTCATTCGGCAGTAGAATGGTTGACCCAATGCTAAATGCTGGGTGAAGATCAGAATATTCATATGTGGGGGCCTTAAAATGACTGATGAATCACTTGTCATTAATCTGCTTGATTTTGTTCGACTCTCTTGGCTCTGTTTTGAAACTGAGCTGAGACCTGTTAATACCAAGTCCACCAGGGGGCAGTATTTGCTAGGCAAAAAAATTCAGCCTCTCAGTGGGGCAACACTGAACAGGGGTTTTAACCCTCTGGGCTTGAGGCTTTGCTAAGTAGCACCTGGCATAAGACACTCAAGTGTACTGAGTATGACGAAATACATCGGAATTAATTAGCCTGCTTGTATTACCCAAGATGCGGGTTAAAGGGGTTCATTTTATATCTTTTTTTTTTCTGCAGGAGCGACGTGTTTGTCTGTATTGGGCTGCCTGAGGGAGACCCCAGCTGGGGTCGTAGCTTCTCGCGCTGGCCCTTTGGTGTGTGTGACTTCTTGGTGCCTGCTCGGAGGCGGTTTCACCCCAAAGAGTGGGCGAGTCTCACGCACAATCTATACAACTGGAGCGAGCCACACAACCGGTAAGCAACCGAAAGAGTGTGTCCCTTTGCATAGATGCGATGTACTTTTTAAACCATATACTCAGTGGCTACAATATTAGGTAAGATAAACAGTAAGTCGTAATAATATGCTATGTCAGCAATTCATCATTGTGGCAGGAAAGACTTCCTGATGAATTGTTATAAATATAAAGTGTAATTTACATTTATTGGGTTTTAGTTTTAATTTCACCATTCGATTTATCTTTCAGACAGACAAGTAAACATCGTGCATTTAATCAGAGGATGCAGCTCTGTTTGCTTCTTGTCTCACTTCTCCTCAGTCGTCCTCTTGGAGCTTGGCTGTGATCTGCTTTCTTTGTGAATTCAAGCAGAGCATAGACATTAGGCTCTCAGCCATTTGAAATGAAAGTGAAGATGGAAAATAATGAGTTTCATATTGCGTTTTGTCAATAACTGTGTCAAAAGTGGAATTAGTCAGAGCTCCATATTCTGTTGCGGTTGCCAGCAGCCCCTCATTCACTCAGATATCCACGGCTGAATACTGTGACATTATTTCCCGCACTCTCACGACAAGCGTGGCCGCTGATGCCCACCAGCTAAATATTAGCACCGGGACCCCGCTAAAATATTCTTTTGAAGAAGAGGTCAAGTGGTTACAATCTTCAAGTAAAAAAAAGGCAAATGTGGTTTTACTCCATGTCTAATTTGCAAGCTGGCATTGTTGCACAGTCATTTAAAGTTTATGCAGCAAACATTTGTTTAACGCTCCAGACCATGCACAAGTCTAGTGGAACAATATATTCAAATTTGTATTCATTTAGTGCGCCAGCCTAAAGCTTTTTAGATAAATGTTTTTTTTCTCACGTGTGAACAGTTTCCACTCTGCATCCTGGGAGCGTGTGGCTAACGAGGAGATGTGGCAAGCCAGGTACCGTCAGATTTCCAAACTTAAGATGCTGTTATACTTTGCATAGACGCACTGTACTTGCTCACACATCAAAATCAGTCTTGTGTGGTCGAGCGTCTTCAGTACATGTGCATTGTGTTCTGCCACTGCATCTCCATAAGTCGCTCTATTGAAGTGGTGCGTCATCCAGCCAGCACTTAGCTCTGATCCTGAGCGCTTTGTTTCAGGATGAAGACTGCTTTCTTTCTGTTTGACCTGGCTGAGAGGATGCAGGGAGAGGGCAAATCTGACCTCTTTGAGCTGTCTTACACTGTGAGTCTGACGTCAACAATGCTTCTGCATCAATAATTCTCTTTATTATTATTATTATTATTATAGTAGTGGTCAGATTTAAGTGCCACTTCCTGGAAATACGCCAAAATCAGTTGCATTGTGAAAACATCAGCTTTCATAATAGTCCCAGTGTGTCTGCCTGCAGCTGTATAAGGAGCTTGTGGAGTCCTATTCTGACTACCCTTCAAACTGGGACAAGAACCTGGCACTGGCCTGTGAGAGGCTGCTCCGCTCAGGCCGCCAAGGCCACAGTCCAGACGGCTTGCTGACCTGCAGCGTCCAGCACTTCAGCCTCTACTTGGACAAGGAACCCACAGACCCACAGGCGCCCGCCATCCGCTCGGCCATTGCCCACCTGCTGAAAGAAAGAGACCGGCACCGGCAGAGCCTCAAGCAAACCACCTGACAGGTTTTGCCTGACACCCAGCAGGTGTGAAGCTGACCTAAAAGCCGGCAAGCTTCTTGTTGCGCTGACTCTACAGAAGGAAGCGCAATAATGTAGTGGTGTTTTGTGAAGGTTTTGACGAAATTGCCACATTGGATTAACTAAATCGGAGTGATGTGGCGAGAGAGCTGGACTACAGGAAGCCTCGAATGACCCCAATCAAGTGTGCCCCCTTAAACTCTCCCACGTGATTACTTTATCATTACATCTTCTGCTCCGTTTCCCCCTCCTCTCCTGCTCTTGCAGCTTTTAATGTACTGATTATTTTTGCCTTGGCCGACGCTCCACTTCTCTTTTTTCCCCTCTTACATTAGGATGACGAGATTGAGGGAAACCCAATTTGGGGGCAGAAATAGGGGATTAGAGCAGCTGTTTAATCTAGGACAGACTTGCACTGTGCCACCCAGTCCCGGCACTCGCCACCCATCCCCCTGTCCATCCATCAGTCTATCTTAGATGGTCTTTTAAATGTTTAAAACTAATGGATTCGATTAGGTTGCCCCCCAACTCCCCCCACCTCCTAACTCTTCCGTCCTAACGGGAGGCCTGTAATCCTTCATGGATTTAAATGAAATGTCACAATGCCAGAGACCCTTTTAAAGTGCGTGTGCGCACACGTGTCAGTTTGTTTTTAAATATTTCCGCGTGTGCGTGGACATGCGTGGATCTCAATCAAAGTCCTTGCCATGCTAGACGCATCCAGAAATACCCTTGGGATATGTCGCGCACCTCGATTATCTGATTTCTGACCATTCCAGACGCAAAATTTACATGCAAATTCCTGTAGAAACGGTCGTGTCTTTATGGCCACCTGAACATGCGAGTGAGACTTTAGACGAAGGACCCAGATGGACGTCCCACTGGAGAGGCTAATGCAGCTTTTTCTGAATAATCTTGACATTGTCAGAGGAGCGATGTCAGTCAGTTACTTTTCTACATTGAAAGTTGGGGTTGTTTGAACTAATTTGTCACTTTTGTGTGTCTTTTCTGCTGTTGTTGATTCAATAAAGAAATGGGGACTATAGATGACTTTGTCATTGTTGCCAACTACATTCGTGACATAAGTTTGTGGGCTTTGTTGTCTTATGCCCTCTTTATGTTTTTACTTTACTTGTCTCCCTTCCGCCCTCACCCCGTCCTCCCCAACTCTCTCTTTTCCTCTCCTCTCGCTACTTCTTCCTCTGAGAGTCAGTTGCCCACCCTAAATCAGCAAGCTGCCGAGGATTGTGGGAACCCGTGGAATCGCCGTGACTGAGGATGCAGGCAGGGAGCCACGACAACGCTGGAATGTGGGGCGTCTGAGGAGATAAGAGCTCTGTGAGCCCAGCCAGGCAGAGTAGAGTGATGGGGCAATGATGGAGGAGAGGGGTGGGGGGGGATGTGAGGCAAGTGAGGGTGAGACAGGAACAGCGAGAGCATCAGGTCTATGAATGGGAAGACAGAAAGACAACAGCATAAACAGCCCGATAGTAAGGCAAGCGCGCGAGGGGCGGGGGACTTAGAAGGGGCACACTCTGGAGATGGGGAGCCAGCCTTATTCCTCTTTGCATTTCATTTACATCCCTGGCCGTATCGACCAATCGGATTGGGAGCAAAGCCCAGGGCTTAGAAGGGGAATAAAAAGACAAAATGTCTTTGCTGCTCTCATCCCTCCCTGATAATACCCTCTCTGTTTTTCTTTTCTCTTTTTCCTCCCGTCTATAAGTAGATACTGTCCGAAATGCCAGCAGAAACGCGACACCTCCGCTTGCTGTGTATCTCAGATAGACGGAGCGGGGAGCAGGGGCTGAAAAGACAGCTTTAGCAACTGGGCCTATCTCCTCTCCTCTCCTCTCCTCTCTGGCTGCATGGAAGCTGCAGTGGAGGGAGGCGGCGGTTTGGGATGTGTCTGTTCGTGTTTGGGAAGAGAATAGAGGGTGTGAGCGCCATGATATACAGAGCTGGCCGCAGTTTTCGCAGAATCTTACACTCTGGAAAAACTTTGCACGCAGATCCCATTCTTAAGCATGAGAAACCTGTTTCAAGGTTGCTTACCAGGCGCCACCCATCTGTGTGCCGCTTGCCAACTTCTGCCTCCAAACTTCCGCACACATTCTTTGTTGATGTCTATAGTGGTGAAACTAAAACTATTCAGGAGGACAGTAACTTCACATACTAAATGGGCCAAAGTAAGGTGACACCTACAGAGTAGAATACAATATAAAGTTGGTCGCCAACAGCTTCCGCTTCTGGGAAAACTTTACAGCGTTTTTCTGGAGGAATGTTTAACGCCATGTTTGTTGTTGTTCAGGGGTCAAGTTCTTCACCGCCAAACTCATTCAGCAATGACCTTGCCCTTGCAAAGTGGCCCTCAGACTTTAAAAAGAAAAAAAAGCCTCTTTCAGTAGAATGACATCGAAATGCAGCAGCGCGCTACGTCCAAGTGTTAATCAAAACGGGACAGAGTTTGTATTCCTGGAGATGCAATTTTTTTTTGCAATTGTACATGAAAAAAATAAAATCAAAAGTAAAATCACAAAGTTGTCTTTTATGTGAAAATCAAACACCCCAAGGTTTACATGAATAAAGTCAATTGTACGAGAAAAAAAGATGTAAGACTGAAAATGAAATACCACAAGAAATATCAAAAACAATTTATGACAAAAGAAAGAAACAAAAAGTCATTGAACGTGAAAATCATTTATAGTTTATGATAATGAAGTCAAAATTCGGCTTTACAGGATCAGAATAGATTTGGAGCTGATTCGTGTTGATAGTTGAAAAAAACAGAAAGCTCACAGAATCTTAAAGAAAACAAAAACCAACCCAAGTAATGAAATGCAAAAAAAATCTGACTTTATATGCTGAGACACCTTAGCTTATTAATAGCCACGCAGAATGTCCATGGCGTAAGAAAGCTTGTGTCTGCTGTAGTGTCTCATTCGGCAGATCCGATCAATGACATCGTAGATCAATCAGCAAAAAACTAACTGATCACCAATTTTGGATAAAATGAAAAACATCAGCCAATGAGATCTGGATAAAGTCTCGTCAAAAAATAAACGTTGAGCTAAATCTTCATTTTAGGGGGAAAGAAATTGCACATAAATAATTATTCATCGACGTACCTGAAGTTTAAAAACCCCCGACTGCGCTTAAGCATTAAATTCTTTGAATTTGCAAGTGAAATACAACTGAACTGTACTTGAACGCCCGTGCTATTCATACTTCGCTATGCAAATTACTGCCGTAGATCTTTAATAGATCTACATTTTTTCCGTAAATTGATCTATCCATGTGTATTGGGGAGAATTATGCCCGTTAGCGTCTGTGTTGACATGCCATGATTGATTCTCAGGAGTCACCCAGAACATGTGTGCTTCTCACTGTCTGGGAGTTACCGTCTGTCTGCAGTGCAGGTACAGTACGTTTGCAATCGTAATGAGCGTATTTGTTCAGGTGTTAGTACAGCTCTCCATTGTGTTTGTGATTGGGTGGCGGCCATTGTGTCGAGCGTTTTGCCCATTTTATCTGCGATCCTCCTTGTTTGTTGCGCCGGGGTTGGCCCTTGACTTGCCACCCTCATTTTTGGTGAAATGCGAGACTCGCTCGCAAACATCCTCACAGAAACACCCTGAATTTAAACGAAGGAATCCGTGTTGTTGATGTAAGGTGGATTTGAGGGCAGAGGTCTGTGAAATGCGACAGCTCCCGTTTTCGGGATCGCTCGTCAGACTCGCAGTTGCAACTCCGGAACATTTCACTGCACTGATGTTAAATTGATGAGGTGGGGCTTTAGTGTCAACAGAGGACGTGTACGCTTGCTTTTCATATCCAAACCTGACTGTAATCCTCCGCAATGGACTCGTGAATGTTTTTATTTGCGCCTGTGATAGCACTTCACATGCAATGTTTGTCCGTCTACTTTGTGCCCATTTTCATAGAGTTCTAATCTGTCCATGCGGGATAACTTTTGAGTTCTTGCGAGAATATTATCCCCAAGTTGCCGCTGTTATCTTGTGTACACACGTTTGTTTATTTGATGTGGTGCCTCTCCACTGCACCATATGTGTGTATATCAAAGACAGCAGTGCAGAGCATAATTGAAAATGGTTACCGTGGCGAAAGGTCTCTTTATGCTTGACTGCGAAGAGGCAGAAAAAAAAGCCCTGTTCGCCGCTGCCGTCTTAGATCTATTTAAATAATTGAGGAGTAAACTGACAAATTAGCCACCTTTATAGATGCCCGTGGGCTCTCTCTGGGGTCCTTCACGTTTAGTCAATTCAAGACACAGCCACTAGGCACTGGATAATATCTGTACGCTTATGCGTCTGCCTGTATGAATGTTTTATGTGTGTGAGTGTGTGTGTGTGCGTGAGAAGGACTGTAGTGGGCCAGGAGGTGTTTCGCCAATCAAGCAGGCCACACTTCATCCCCCAGGTTCTAATTTTGTGCCACATTAAAGAGCTCGGCCTCCATTTAGGACATAGTGAAGCATTTTCATAATTTGCCGGGTCTCTCGACTAGCTCGAGGTGTCTTCTCCCCCCCCCCCTCCGATCCCCCCTCGCACGCTCTCGCTCTACGTCTGAACGGAAGGCCCGAGGAGGAAGAAGGGTAAATGATTCCCCTCCTTTCAACCAAGCCGCTTCTCTTCTGCATAATGTTGCTCCTAGGTGTGTAGCGTTCACTAGCTAATATTTACAGTATCTCTTTAATGGCACTCTATTAGGCTTGAATTTAATATCCAGTATAAATGCTAACATTGCTCTAGTTTAGGTGCGAACAAATGGAATCCTTTGCATTCCGGCTGTACATGTAGCTGAGAATTGTTTTGCTCACTCTGATAAAATCTAAGATGTAATATAGAGTTACAACACAAACTAGGTTAAATCTCAAGTAGCCGCACCCCTTCATGCTCTCCAATATGGCGAGGCGCTGATTCCTATGTGATTGGTCACATAATTCAGTCTCAGGGGGCATTTCGTTGCTGACAGACAAGCTAATCTAAAATCCCCCAATTTACAAATGAAAATCCCAACATCCAATTGAGCTAATAGAGGGACTTGAATGGGATAATAAGATGTGCTGTAATACTGTGTAAAAAGCCTTAAACGTTGTGTTGGTGTTCGAGCCCATGTGGCTGCGTGTTTGACTGTTTGCTGTGATTAGAGGGGGCCGCGGGCCTGGCGGCGGCACCGTGGCTGCCGTGGGGCGCTTCTCCCTGGGCAAGGAGATACGCCCGCGTGCCCTTGTCGCTGCAGGTCCAGGGTGACACTCTCTCTTTCTCTCTCGCTCGCTCTCTCTCTCCCACTCTCTCGCTCTCTCTTTCTCTCTCTCTCGCTCTCTCTCTCTTTTTCTCTTTCACTCTCTCACGGTCTGTTTTTCTTAGGGCTGTCTCTTTCTCTCTCTTTCCCTCATTCTTGCTCTCTCTGTCTCTATCCCCTCTCTCTATCTCTCCTTCCCTCTTTCTTGTGCTCGCTCCCCTCTCTGTCTCTCTCTTTCTCTCTCTCTCTCTCTCTCTCTCTCTCTTTCTCCCTCTTCTTTGCTCTATTTTTCCCTCATTTTCTGTCTCGCTCTCTCTCTGTCTCTCACTCTGCCTCTCTCTATGTCCAGCAGTCTGTCACTATTGCTTTCTGTCTCTCTATCTTTGTCTGTCTCTCTCCCCACTCTCTCTATCTCTTAAACCCTTTCTTTGTCTTTATCTCTTTCCCATTTTCTGTCTTACTCTTTCTCATTGTCACTCACTGTCTCTATCTCCCATCCTCTATCTTTCTCTTACTCACTCTCTTTCTCGCCCTCTCATTCCATCACTCTGTTCTCACCTCTCTCTCCTTCTCTCTCTCCCTCCCTCTCATGAAAGTCACCTAGATTACATACAGTATATTGATGTGGTCCTAAAAAATGTCAGAGATAATAGAATTACGCTTTTTTAAATTTTGATGACGTCATAGCCCCGCCTACAGAATTACGCTTTTGTCTCGTTGTCCCCGCCTACAGAATTACGCTTTTGTCCAAAATGGCCGCTATCCCCGCCCCTGTGTTAAAACTATCCAATCTCCAGCCACCTATTTCAAAATATTTACATATTCCCTGCCCGTTGAAGGTTTAATACCACTCCTACAGAATTACGCTTTTGTCGAAGTGGGCCCCGCCTACAGAATTACGCTTTTTGTCTCGTTGTGATGACGTTGTATGTGTGTGTGTGTGTGTGGGCCAAGGGCCCCGCCTACAGAATTACGCTTTTTGTCTCGTTGTGATGACGTTGTGTGTGTGATTGGGAGGGGGGCTTGGCCCCCCTCCCAAACTGTATGCTTCTTATGTTAAAAACAATGTGTTCCCTGCGTGCGTGCATCCCCAACCCAAACTGTACTTATGTTATTCATATTTTAATATCTGAAGTATATAAAGCATCCAATGCAATGTTCTATTTAAATAAATAAAATTAAATTAAACGAGTGAAATAATACGAGTTGAAAAGAGCAGGCGTTGTTTTTACCTTTGAATAAGATGTTTATTCGGTGGATATAGGTCATCCATATTTAAATATCTGAAGTATATAAAGCAGCCAATGAAATGAGCTATATCTAATTAAATAATGTAGATGAATAAAATTAAATTAAACGAGTGAAATAATATGTTTATTCGGTTGATATTTTCCCTTTTTGCAAACATGTCTGGACATATTCCCAGCGACATAAGTTTAAACATGGTATTGTGCAGGCTTGGGGGGTTGTCCGGGCAAGACGCCGGCCATAGACACCCTCCAAGCCTGCAGCAGCCTCAAGGTGTTTCAAAAGATAGTGAGTGGCGGGCAACTGTCGACATCCGGTCGTCAGACCCCTTGCCTTTTTTGTAAAATCTGCCTAGTCATGTTTGCATGTCTGGACATGTATTTGTTGGCTACATTTGGACAGTCAAACGCCGTCATTTATCCCGCTACGGACGAGAAAATGAAGGGTGATGTCTCCACCGCTCCCGCCCCTCGCACCCTCCTATTTCCCTGTACGTCACAGCCTTCCTACTGCCGGCAGCCCCCATGTTTGTAGTCCTTTTTTGTAGTCCATACGCTGAGTAAAATAGCAACCAGCCTGGTTAAGAAATAGAGTACAGCTAGGTTAAGAATATTGCACACAGCTAGGCAACCCCCATGTTTGTAGTTTATACAGGTAAGCATAGAAATATTAGATATTAGAATATTATATATTATTATAGATATATATTATAGTATAAATATATATATATATATATATATATATATATATATATATATATAATAAATAGCATGCTGCTAAGAAACAGCTTACAGCTAAGAAATAGTATGTAGTTAGGTTAAGAAACAATATACATTTAGGTTAAGAAAATAGAATACAGCTAAGAAAATAGCATACAGCTAAGAAACAACATGCGTTTAGGTTAAGAAATAGCAGCTAAGCTAAGATATCATTAAGGTCGTTTTACCAATTATTTTACCTTTCAAGGAGGAGCATCATCTTGTCTGTAGACATCCCCTAGTCATCTTTGCAACATGCTTTGACATGTTTTCACGTATTTCTTATCTATAGTTGGACAGACAGACGACCACCAAGTTGCGGTCGTGTGTAAGCATAAACAACACCGCCCGCCCCCCAGAATCACGCTTCTGTCAAAAATAAGCACATCCCCTACTATCATATCCCGACCCCAGTCTCAATACAGCCAAAGCCCAAGTCACGCTCTGCACAGACAAACCAATTTTTCCGGCTGAAGAGCCAGACCTACTCTAAAAATGAAGACGCTCAGAACAAGACGCCGCATGGTCATGGACATCACACCGAGAAGGGTGACAACCATCGTTGCACCTGATCAGGTTTCTAATAACATTGCAGAGCACTCGTCAGGTAAACGATGCAACTAATCCTTAACTATATTCCTATAATCAATAGCTATATATTTAATCAAAGTATCTTTGTACTGCAGATAGCGGTGTGGATGAACCTACATGCGACCATGACATGACTATGGTTGAAAACGTTGTTGGTGTAGAAACCCTGACAACTGCAAACATGGAACAGGTTGACGCCTGTACAAATGTAGACCAGGATGGAACCCCTACAAAAACAGACGAGGACCAGGCAGGACCATCATACTCTTTATGGGTGGGCGGTACGGGAATCTTACCAACCCCTGTTGTAGCCTCGTACAACACTGGCGAGCCATCATATTCAGGGTGGAGCCGTCCCGTTTCGCCGACACCGTCGTCGACACCTCCGATGACCCCCACCTCGTCGGCCGAATCTTCACAAAACGAGAAGGTACAACTGTCCAGTTGGTCCGACCAGGCTGATTCTCCACAAACCACGGAGGTACGAGTACCTAGTTGGTTCGAACAAGAGTTCTCAAACCGTTCGCTTGAGCCCGCTAAGGTTCAGACCGTCAACGACCCTGACCCCGGACCTGCACCTATTTCCAAGGATGATGTACAACATATGTCATGGGATAATCCTCCTAAGGGATGGATTGATATGGATGTCGTATTAGTTGTTAAGGCGGCGATTCTTTACATGGTCAGACGCTTTGTGATAAAGTATCACAAAAAACGGGGTTGTTTGCATAGCTATAGATACCTATGCAATTGTTATTATCTAAGACTGCACTATGACCGCATCATGCCCATCCTTTGCGGTAAAAAGTTTTTACCATGTATTCACTACTTGTTGGATTTGTGTTCTGTAAAAGCGGATAAAGAAACAGTCAAGCGAATTGCAGAGATCTTAATGGTGGATTTAGCACTCGTAAAGGACTTACCGGACCGCCTTAAAGCGGATGAGCCCATATGTTTTATGATATATCGTGATCAACTTGATACTTTCGAAGAATATCTTATAGAAAATATTAACTTTGAATAAAAAATGGGTAATGTCTTCAGAAAATTATCGTTTTTTGGCTATAGAAGCCAAGGGTGGGCATATATAATAAATAGAGCAATTACATATAACCCCGATGATAAAGACCCTTTCATTGAAAATTTTTTATTGTTTATGCAAAAAGTGCGTGCCATGTCTTTAACAATTTTTCAGGAGCCTTGGGAATTGTTTGTGCAACATGTCATATTTTTGAGTCGCTCGGGATTGATCGACACGTTTCAAAATATTTTGGAAAATTGGGAAAATGCGATAAGTGTAGGACATGTACTTACCATACTCACGCTGTTTAACGATGTGATAAGATACCGTCTCCGTCATCAACAACCTGTGGATCTCGCGCACGAATTGAAGCTGTTTGAAGACCTGTTAGAATCAAAAGTTAATCCATCTGTTTTAACCCTGACCTCTAGACTTTTTACGTCTTAGAGAATCCTTATCATGTGTAACCAGACTTAACCTTGTCATATTTTTGTATTTCATTCAATTAAAAATGGATGTTTTTAAAAATATGCTTTTGCGTCTGTGTGTTTAGACAAATAACAATGTGACGTTTGTCACTAAATCATAAACCGTCATGAGCGTTAAGCGTTGGTTGAAAAAATTGTACTACTATCCCATTCAACCAGCCAGTTTTGGAGGTGCAGATCGCCTTCATTTAGCTGCGTCGGAGAAAATGGGTCAAAAAGTGACGCGTCATAAAGTCAAGGATTTTTTTATCATCGCAAGATGCATACACCTACGAAAATAGGAGCACAGAAAGGTTTAAAGGGAAGTCTCTGCTTTGAAGCTTGCCCCACAGAGTAATAAAATTGCACTTGGTAACAAATAAATTACCGCAAAAGTCGGCCAGCCAGGATGAAATAGTTAAAGACAGAGAGTTTCCAGAGTTAACAAGTATCATTAAGCGTTCACTGTATCGCGTACCATCGCTATTTAGAATTTATTGTCATTGTGCCCGCAGGTGGTCAAAAGTAAAGACGGCTGCCGCCAGCACAAACGACCCTAAAACCTTAAAATAATATTGAAGAGAGATAGAAAAAAATCTGCCAATATGCAAATCCACTGGTGCCGGACTACGAGTCCATCATAAAACAGAAGCATTATTCGGTAAATAAATTAAGGTTGAATGATTTAGAATAATAACATAAATTAAGCTGCTTTATATTTTGATGTAAAATCATAAGAGCTCCTTTCAGAGCGCATTCTCGTATTTAGTAAGAAGGATTGTGTACATTATTTAAGAAATGAGACATTAAGTGATAAAGACTGCGTAAACATCATTTAAGAAATAATAAAAGCCTTGTTCTTCTGAACTGTCAGTAAAACACTGGACTTAATAGCTCTCGGGTGGTGCTTTATGTTTAGTGGAAAACACCAAAATTTGTTTAATACCATTCATGCTTGCATACTCTTACGCTGATATATTGTGTTTTCAGTAAGTCGATGTCAGATACACAGAATGGAATGGTGTTTATCTACTTCTTTGAAAAGGTAAATATTTTACGAATCCGATAAGAAATGTAGCAATTTTTGTAATGTTAGCAAAGTCGAGTAAGTTTTGCTGCAGATATGACTTGACACCGATTTGACAGTCTTTTTCATCCTTAATCTACTTTTCTTTTTTTTTTAATTTGACTTGATTTATTATCCTGACAAAATTCTGACTAATAGCTACTGTTAACATCTTTGGCAGCGAGACTTCAGCAAACTATTAAAACAATAACAATAATATGCTTATTCTCTGCCTTTGTTTTTTGTTTCTTTTGTAGGAGACATGACTGTGATATATTAACAAAAAAGATGGCAGGATTTTGTTCATATTCATTTTTGTTTGTCTTGGCGTGTTTAATTTTTTTAAAAGGAAAACAGGCAACATAAAAGATAGCCGCATTTTCGCAAATAAACCTCATTCTCATTTTCTGTATTTTGATTATTTGAAAAATATCTCTCGGGTTGTTGGGAGCGTGTCTTAAATTTCACAATGTATTATTTACCAGTGATGCACGATAATATTACCATTGTTTTTAACACGCTGGCCATCGATCATGTGGTATTGGCATTAATTTCACAGTTTGCGCCGTGACTTTTGACCGTAGGTCAGTCAAATGGTCCAGGCTGACTTTCTAGACACTGAGCATGAACTGTAAAATAGTCCCACTTTTTCCATGCATTGTAAATGATTCACTTTGTGACTAGTAACATGGCAGAAAATAGTCAGAAATGTTTATCATTGTTTTCCAAAGTAAATGCCGGTGTTTGCCCGTCTTATTCTGAGTCACAAAGCAGAGAAAATTAACTTTCAAAAGGCTGAAATCAGGACTTGGGCAATTTGAATCTTAAGTAGTGTCTCTCAATGATTAACCGATTATCAAAATACTTCATATTTGATTCCAGATTCATTATAGCGGTCACTGAAGTTGTAGTGGTACACTCGACCGAGTTGTGTGCTGTGCGGGCAGCGTGGGTTCAGTTTCCACTCAGTGACTTTGTCTATGTCCGTCCTGTGACTGGCTGGCAACCTGCTTAGGGTGTTGTGCGCTTTTCGCCCGTAGTCAGCGGGGATAGGCTCCAGCACCCTCCCGCGACCCTGTACAGGATAATGACATGACATTAACGATAGCCTAATCATTCAATTTTTGCACCTTTTCTTGCCTGACGACGACCGTTTTATTGCGTGCTACTTTTCAAACTTGTAACGATGCACTCTTGTATTTATTCTTCCACCTTCCCCCTGTGTTTTCCAACAGGTAAGCTGTGACCTTTCCTGTCTTTGTCACTCCATGCACTGGCAAGTACCGAGGGCAGTCCTGGCCAGGCGGAAAGGGGCAGTACTCGTAAACTGTGCTGCTTCTGGAGACTCCATGGCTGCGGGCCCACCATCTCCCTCTGCGAGCAACCGAAAGCTCACACTGGTGGAGTTTGCAACCAACAACGGGTCAGAGGGTCTACACCATCACATGAGCTGTCCACATACCAGGAGGTCGGGAGGAAGCAGAACAAATTGCCATTAAACAACTACGGATAGGTAAGTTCAACAACTCTGCTCTTAGTGTTCTGGTTTGCACAGGTGAAGGGTAAAAAACACAAAATGGAGACTTCTGCTCAATTATGCTGTAAGCACTAATAGATGCTTTGCTTAGCAATGGTGATGTACAGTATTTGTGCGTCCTCTAGGTCCAATTTAATCTCTGGAGACTTCTTGGATTGTATAGTACGACTTTCGGTTTGTAGGAAAGACAGCAGCGTTGCAATCGAAACTGCATCTCGCTCGCCAGAGAGCCAAATGGGGAGAAATGAACAGACTACGATTGCCGCAGTTGTTGTTTCCATCGTGAAATTGTTTCGCCAAATGTCTAAACTTTTCAGCACAACCGACTCACCGGCAAACATGTTCATAAAAAGCGGAGTTGAATCGCTGAAAATAACACACCACAGAGTTGTCTACTCCAACGGTAAAAAGCAGGAAGATGAGTAGCCTCAAATATCCCCAAGATGTGAGGTTTTTAACGAGAAGTCAATATCAGCAGATGAGACAAACCATTGTTGTACTTTTGACCATAGCTGATGAATTTTCGCCAGTGCTCAGTGTTTCACCCCTGAGTCGACTTAGATCCTACTTTCAGACAACGCAATTGATTTTTTTCCCTCTTCACTAATTAAATGTGTCATTCTAGGCATCTCTTACTGATGTTAACATTCACTCTAATGCCACATTATGACGTGAATACGAGTAGAATGGAACGGCGACTCCACCTCAACTTATTTCCATTTGAGAAGCAGAGCAACTTTGATGATGTTTGCATGAAAAAGTCTTTAAAAAAAACATTCGTAGAAGCAGGCTGGCAGTTCATCCCAATAACAAACCGTGCGAGTCAGACGATTTCTTAATTGAATTACTTGCGCTTTTTTTTTATTATTCCCCAGTTCCAAAATGGACTGATAATTTCACAATGCTGGGAATGGCCATAAGGCTTTCGGTGAAAGTCCTCATCATTTTAAGAATTAAAAATTGACATTCAGTCAAGAACAACGCATTGCTACATGCATAAAAAGTGAAAAAAAAATGGTTGTGCGGTTGAAAACCACGGGGTAAAACTAAAAGTGATGCGTTTTCTTACATGAAATCAAGCTCAAATCTAACACAGACATTACTGAAGCACGAAGACAGTGTCATTCCTTGGCCATATGTTCAGATTTACAATATGTTGCTTTGAAAGTCAAGTCGGGCTTTCTGAATAGGCAGACGCAGACGCACTAATGGAAACTGTTTTTGATTTGGTTTGTGCAGCAGCATAATTGAGCAGAAGTCTCCATTTTGTGTTTTTTACCCTTCACCTGTGCAAACCAGAACACTAAGAGCAGAGTTGTTGAACTTACCTATCCGTAGTTGTTTAATGGCAATTTGTTCTGCTTCCTCCCGACCTCCTGGTATGTGGACAGCTCATGTGATGGTGTAGACCCTCTGACCCGTTGTTGGTTGCAAACTCCACCAGTGTGAGCTTTCGGTTGCTCGCAGAGGGAGATGGTGGGCCCGCAGCCATGGAGTCTCCAGAAGCAGCACAGTTTACGAGTACTGCCCCTTTCCGCCTGGCCAGGACTGCCCTCGGTACTTGCCAGTGCATGGAGTGACAAAGACAGGAAAGGTCACAGCTTACCTGTTGGAAAACACAGGGGGAAGGTGGAAGAATAAATACAAGAGTGCATCGTTACAAGTTTGAAAAGTAGCACGCAATAAAACGGTCGTCGTCAGGCAAGAAAAGGTGCAAAAATTGAATGATTAGGCTATCGTTAATGTCATGTCATTATCCTGTACAGGGTCGCGGGAGGGTGCTGGAGCCTATCCCCGCTGACTACGGGCGAAAAGCGCACAACACCCTAAGCAGGTTGCCAGCCAGTCACAGGACGGACATAGACAAAGTCACTGAGTGGAAACTGAACCCACGCTGCCCGCACAGCACACAACTCGGTCGAGTGTACCACTACAACTTCAGTGACCGCTATAATGAATCTGGAATCAAATATGAAGTATTTTGATAATCGGTTAATCATTGAGAGACACTACTTAAGATTCAAATTGCCCAAGTCCTGATTTCAGCCTTTTGAAAGTTAATTTTCTCTGCTTTGTGACTCAGAATAAGACGGGCAAACACCGGCATTTACTTTGGAAAACAATGATAAACATTTCTGACTATTTTCTGCCATGTTACTAGTCACAAAGTGAATCATTTACAATGCATGGAAAAAGTGGGACTATTTTACAGTTCATGCTCAGTGTCTAGAAAGTCAGCCTGGACCATTTGACTGACCTACGGTCAAAAGTCACGGCGCAAACTGTGAAATTAATGCCAATACCACATGATCGATGGCCAGCGTGTTAAAAACAATGGTAATATTATCGTGCATCACTGGTAAATAATACATTGTGAAATTTAAGACACGCTCCCAACAACCCGAGAGATATTTTTCAAATAATCAAAATACAGAAAATGAGAATGAGGTTTATTTGCGAAAATGCGGCTATCTTTTATGTTGCCTGTTTTCCTTTTAAAAAAATTAAACACGCCAAGACAAACAAAAATGAATATGAACAAAATCCTGCCATCTTTTTTGTTAATATATCACAGTCATGTCTCCTACAAAAGAAACAAAAAACAAAGGCAGAGAATAAGCATATTATTGTTATTGTTTTAATAGTTTGCTGAAGTCTCGCTGCCAAAGATGTTAACAGTAGCTATTAGTCAGAATTTTGTCAGGATAATAAATCAAGTCAAATTAAAAAAAAAAGAAAAGTAGATTAAGGATGAAAAAGACTGTCAAATCGGTGTCAAGTCATATCTGCAGCAAAACTTACTCGACTTTGCTAACATTACAAAAATTGCTACATTTCTTATCGGATTCGTAAAATATTTACCTTTTCAAAGAAGTAGATAAACACCATTCCATTCTGTGTATCTGACATCGACTTACTGAAAACACAATATATCAGCGTAAGAGTATGCAAGCATGAATGGTATTAAACAAATTTTGGTGTTTTCCACTAAACATAAAGCACCACCCGAGAGCTATTAAGTCCAGTGTTTTACTGACAGTTCAGAAGAACAAGGCTTTTATTATTTCTTAAATGATGTTTACGCAGTCTTTATCACTTAATGTCTCATTTCTTAAATAATGTACACAATCCTTCTTACTAAATACGAGAATGCGCTCTGAAAGGAGCTCTTATGATTTTACATCAAAATATAAAGCAGCTTAATTTATGTTATTATTCTAAATCATTCAACCTTAATTTATTTACCGAATAATGCTTCTGTTTTATGATGGACTCGTAGTCCGGCACCAGTGGATTTGCATATTGGCAGATTTTTTTCTATCTCTCTTCAATATTATTTTAAGGTTTTAGGGTCGTTTGTGCTGGCGGCAGCCGTCTTTACTTTTGACCACCTGCGGGCACAATGACAATAAATTCTAAATAGCGATGGTACGCGATACAGTGAACGCTTAATGATACTTGTTAACTCTGGAAACTCTCTGTCTTTAACTATTTCATCCTGGCTGGCCGACTTTTGCGGTAATTTATTTGTTACCAAGTGCAATTTTATTACTCTGTGGGGCAAGCTTCAAAGCAGAGACTTCCCTTTAAACCTTTCTGTGCTCCTATTTTCGTAGGTGTATGCATCTTGCGATGATAAAAAAATCCTTGACTTTATGACGCGTCACTTTTTGACCCATTTTCTCCGACGCAGCTAAATGAAGGCGATCTGCACCTCCAAAACTGGCTGGTTGAATGGGATAGTAGTACAATTTTTTCAACCAACGCTTAACGCTCATGACGGTTTATGATTTAGTGACAAACGTCACATTGTTATTTGTCTAAACACACAGACGCAAAAGCATATTTTTAAAAACATCCATTTTTAATTGAATGAAATACAAAAATATGACAAGGTTAAGTCTGGTTACACATGATAAGGATTCTCTAAGACGTAAAAAGTCTAGAGGTCAGGGTTAAAACAGATGGATTAACTTTTGATTCTAACAGGTCTTCAAACAGCTTCAATTCGTGCGCGAGATCCACAGGTTGTTGATGACGGAGACGGTATCTTATCACATCGTTAAACAGCGTGAGTATGGTAAGTACATGTCCTACACTTATCGCATTTTCCCAATTTTCCAAAATATTTTGAAACGTGTCGATCAATCCCGAGCGACTCAAAAATATGACATGTTGCACAAACAATTCCCAAGGCTCCTGAAAAATTGTTAAAGACATGGCACGCACTTTTTGCATAAACAATAAAAAATTTTCAATGAAAGGGTCTTTATCATCGGGGTTATATGTAATTGCTCTATTTATTATATATGCCCACCCTTGGCTTCTATAGCCAAAAAACGATAATTTTCTGAAGACATTACCCATTTTTTATTCAAAGTTAATATTTTCTATAAGATATTCTTCGAAAGTATCAAGTTGATCACGATATATCATAAAACATATGGGCTCATCCGCTTTAAGGCGGTCCGGTAAGTCCTTTACGAGTGCTAAATCCACCATTAAGATCTCTGCAATTCGCTTGACTGTTTCTTTATCCGCTTTTACAGAACACAAATCCAACAAGTAGTGAATACATGGTAAAAACTTTTTACCGCAAAGGATGGGCATGATGCGGTCATAGTGCAGTCTTAGATAATAACAATTGCATAGGTATCTATAGCTATGCAAACAACCCCGTTTTTTGTGATACTTTATCACAAAGCGTCTGACCATGTAAAGAATCGCCGCCTTAACAACTAATACGACATCCATATCAATCCATCCCTTAGGAGGATTATCCCATGACATATGTTGTACATCATCCTTGGAAATAGGTGCAGGTCCGGGGTCAGGGTCGTTGACGGTCTGAACCTTAGCGGGCTCAAGCGAACGGTTTGAGAACTCTTGTTCGAACCAACTAGGTACTCGTACCTCCGTGGTTTGTGGAGAATCAGCCTGGTCGGACCAACTGGACAGTTGTACCTTCTCGTTTTGTGAAGATTCGGCCGACGAGGTGGGGGTCATCGGAGGTGTCGACGACGGTGTCGGCGAAACGGGACGGCTCCACCCTGAATATGATGGCTCGCCAGTGTTGTACGAGGCTACAACAGGGGTTGGTAAGATTCCCGTACCGCCCACCCATAAAGAGTATGATGGTCCTGCCTGGTCCTCGTCTGTTTTTGTAGGGGTTCCATCCTGGTCTACATTTGTACAGGCGTCAACCTGTTCCATGTTTGCAGTTGTCAGGGTTTCTACACCAACAACGTTTTCAACCATAGTCATGTCATGGTCGCATGTAGGTTCATCCACACCGCTATCTGCAGTACAAAGATACTTTGATTAAATATATAGCTATTGATTATAGGAATATAGTTAAGGATTAGTTGCATCGTTTACCTGACGAGTGCTCTGCAATGTTATTAGAAACCTGATCAGGTGCAACGATGGTTGTCACCCTTCTCGGTGTGATGTCCATGACCATGCGGCGTCTTGTTCTGAGCGTCTTCATTTTTAGAGTAGGTCTGGCTCTTCAGCCGGAAAAATTGGTTTGTCTGTGCAGAGCGTGACTTGGGCTTTGGCTGTATTGAGACTGGGGTCGGGATATGATAGTAGGGGATGTGCTTATTTTTGACAGAAGCGTGATTCTGGGGGGCGGGCGGTGTTGTTTATGCTTACACACGACCGCAACTTGGTGGTCGTCTGTCTGTCCAACTATAGATAAGAAATACGTGAAAACATGTCAAAGCATGTTGCAAAGATGACTAGGGGATGTCTACAGACAAGATGATGCTCCTCCTTGAAAGGTAAAATAATTGGTAAAACGACCTTAATGATATCTTAGCTTAGCTGCTATTTCTTAACCTAAACGCATGTTGTTTCTTAGCTGTATGCTATTTTCTTAGCTGTATTCTATTTTCTTAACCTAAATGTATATTGTTTCTTAACCTAACTACATACTATTTCTTAGCTGTAAGCTGTTTCTTAGCAGCATGCTATTTATTATATATATATATATATATATATATATATATATATATATATTTATACTATAATATATATCTATAATAATATATAATATTCTAATATCTAATATTTCTATGCTTACCTGTATAAACTACAAACATGGGGGTTGCCTAGCTGTGTGCAATATTCTTAACCTAGCTGTACTCTATTTCTTAACCAGGCTGGTTGCTATTTTACTCAGCGTATGGACTACAAAAAAGGACTACAAACATGGGGGCTGCCGGCAGTAGGAAGGCTGTGACGTACAGGGAAATAGGAGGGTGCGAGGGGCGGGAGCGGTGGAGACATCACCCTTCATTTTCTCGTCCGTAGCGGGATAAATGACGGCGTTTGACTGTCCAAATGTAGCCAACAAATACATGTCCAGACATGCAAACATGACTAGGCAGATTTTACAAAAAAGGCAAGGGGTCTGACGACCGGATGTCGACAGTTGCCCGCCACTCACTATCTTTTGAAACACCTTGAGGCTGCTGCAGGCTTGGAGGGTGTCTATGGCCGGCGTCTTGCCCGGACAACCCCCCAAGCCTGCACAATACCATGTTTAAACTTATGTCGCTGGGAATATGTCCAGACATGTTTGCAAAAAGGGAAAATATCAACCGAATAAACATATTATTTCACTCGTTTAATTTAATTTTATTCATCTACATTATTTAATTAGATATAGCTCATTTCATTGGCTGCTTTATATACTTCAGATATTTAAATATGGATGACCTATATCCACCGAATAAACATCTTATTCAAAGGTAAAAACAACGCCTGCTCTTTTCAACTCGTATTATTTCACTCGTTTAATTTAATTTTATTTATTTAAATAGAACATTGCATTGGATGCTTTATATACTTCAGATATTAAAATATGAATAACATAAGTACAGTTTGGGTTGGGGATGCACGCACGCAGGGAACACATTGTTTTTAACATAAGAAGCATACAGTTTGGGAGGGGGGCCAAGCCCCCCTCCCAATCACACACACAACGTCATCACAACGAGACAAAAAGCGTAATTCTGTAGGCGGGGCCCTTGGCCCACACACACACACACACATACAACGTCATCACAACGAGACAAAAAGCGTAATTCTGTAGGCGGGGCCCACTTCGACAAAAGCGTAATTCTGTAGGAGTGGTATTAAACCTTCAACGGGCAGGGAATATGTAAATATTTTGAAATAGGTGGCTGGAGATTGGATAGTTTTAACACAGGGGCGGGGATAGCGGCCATTTTGGACAAAAGCGTAATTCTGTAGGCGGGGACAACGAGACAAAAGCGTAATTCTGTAGGCGGGGCTATGACGTCATCAAAATTTAAAAAAGCGTAATTCTATTATCTCTAATGTCATATAAATTTAAAATTCAAAAATGTCTCTCTCTCTCTTTCCCTCCCGCTCACCCCAGCGTCGCAATGAATGTGTTGTGGCGCTGCTTGCAGATGTGCACAAACAAGGGGAGGATTAAAGCAAAACGAATCTAAACAGACAAATGGAATTAGAGTGATGAGTGTCACTGGGCTGGTTCACAGTGATAAACAATATGATGCCCTGTGTGAGTGTGTGTCTGGGGGATTATCAGTGGTTGTGTGTGGCGTGTGGCGCTGCTTCTGTGTGTTTGCCTAGCCGTCTATATTTTTGTAATTATGTGTGTGTATATTTATTTGATCACGTGTGTATTTGGCAATGTGTTGTTCCATGTGAATACTGCATGTTTGTGCTGCGCTGTTCTTCCTCTTTCCTTCTTGTGTTTACATTTTACCTCCACCTTGAAGGTTATGCTTTTATTGCCATTTGTTTGTTTGTGAGCAAGATTAAACAATAACCGATTTCTGAAAAACTGAGTGAAGAGGTGGATCGTGTGCTAAGGCAGACCTCACAGAAGATCTGGAAATAAATGCATTTTTAAAATTTTTTTTTTTAACATTTTAAGTAAATCATCCTCTTAATAGCAACATGCTGGAGGTGAGTTGCCATGCTCTTTTTTTTTTTTGTAATGGAATTTTCTCCAATACTTCTATTCGATTTTTGGAAATAAAATTAGCTGTAGTGATAGAATGTTTTAATTTAGACCGTGCATATCTACACCTTAGCCTTAAATATACAGTGCTGTCTATAAAAAAAAAATAAAATAAATAAAAAAAAAAAAAAAAAAAAAAAAAAAAAAAAGAGTGAGAGATGGCATGAACTCGAGCCTGTAAGCATTATGGTACAAGTCAGAGGTTCATGTGTGAACATATTTTCTTCTGGCAGGCGTTTGTGTGTTAATGTGCTGAGGAGGTCAAGTGATTGGAGGAGCCAGCAGGGGGGCTTGTGATCAACAGTCTGTGGAACCCCTGCGGGAGGCCTCAGAGCTTAGTGGTAAGCCCTTGCCCGCCAGATGGGCACAGCACATCCCCAACATCGCACATCAGCACCAGCACCCTTTGGACCGCACTTACACCGCTGCCCCCAGTCCCCTTCTTAGGAAATGAGGTGACTGTAATCCTCAATTCCTCGACTGACTCCGAGGTCATTTAGTGACACTGAAATCCTTTGTGAGGTCCAACCAGTCCAGACGTTTGATTAAAACCTACGTTTCTAATGTTATTTCTCGACAGGATCAGATGGGCGCAAGGTTGGCTGGAGAGAGTGAAATGAGGAATGCTTCAAAGTGTCAGTGAGTGGACAAGTGTGGCCAGTCAGCATGTTGCAGCAAATAAAATATACAGGCTGGTTTGATGTGCTGTTATTTCGGAGCCACAGGCAGTGCTGAAACGGTGTGTGTGTGTGCGTGTGTGTGTGTTGCTATATTCAGAGCACACATCTGTTCTCACATGTTCTCTTTGGAGACCAAATTCACAATATCGTTATACATTATGTTGGCGTCACAATATCAATAAAAACAATTTTTCAGTCGTCCAAGTTATCCAAGAAGGTCAAATTGAGCCAATTGGATTCTTTTTCAGATTTTTTCCCCCCTAATGTTCTAAAAATGTTCAGATATTATTTAGGGAAATATGCTATCTTAAAATATAATAAATGCATTTTGGAGACATGATGTATAATGTTTATCCTTTTCACGTGGCTTACACCAATAGGTCAATGAGTCAATCGCGGCATTAAAAAAATCTTTTGCAATATAAACACAACTCAGTCTAGTGTAAATGAACACAATCGCTCTGTGGCATGTTTTTGATACAACGTTTGGTCCTCATGAGATTAGGAAAGTGTAACGAATGATGGTGCAGTTCAGTTCTTATAAAGCAGCTGTGTATAGTTAAGACATTTAGATATTGTGCAACTGGCTTCCATATTGATTACTGAGCCTCTTTTCACAAGGACTCATACCAGGTTTTCAGGATGTTGTTTTGGATGACTGATTCAACTGAAGTCGCTTAATCATCAGTTTAATCAATCAATATTGTTTTGGCTTCAGCCTTTCCAATATATCTGATCAAACTACTGTTAATCCATAATAGATTTCTTCATCACCTCTTTTTTGGAAATATTGAATATTACCCATTCATAAGATCCATGACTTAGATTCCTGCTGGTTTATGCATGAATTCATCTGCAATAAGCAAGATCTGCCCAACACTTTTCAAAGTTTCTTTTCATCTGACTTTCATTTGTACCCAACGAGGCATTATTACAATTTTCATTTACCCCTTTGTCGAACATCTTGGCATCAGTTTAAGATTACATTTAGAGGCCCTCAACTTTGGTATGACTTTGCTGTCTTTGAGATGTATAGATAGCCGCCTATGCAGCCTGGAAAAAGGTGCTGAAACTACAGTTGATCTTATTTCCAGTTTTTATATTTATATTATTTCCCCTTCATTGACATTGTCATGAAATTGCAATTCTGCATTTATAATATGTTATGTTTACATGTTATTTTATTTTGTCTTTTCACTTGTACTGTTCATCTGGAAATGTCACTTTCTGATTGGGATTGGAATCTCATACGAGCCCTTCTGGCATCATTCTCTCTTTGCACTGTTTTTAAATTGTCCTAAACAAAAGTGATTTGGACAACATTTATTGCATACTAATAAGCTAAAAAAATTTACACATATTACTGTAATATGAAAATGCTATTTGTTTTGTGTAAATATCATACCACTTTGGAATTACAAGTACTCTATTTTCCGGACTATACGCCACACCTGTATTTAAGCCGCAGTTTTCAATGTTGAAAAAAAATATTTGTTTACTGCATTTACTGCAGAACGATTTTGCACATAAAGATACATAAAACTGTGCCTTTCAGCATGGCAACAACTTTGCAAATTAAAACGGAACAGACACAGGAGAAAAAAATAGAGATTTATATAGCGCATGTTCTGAACTATAGAGCGCCCCTACTAGTGAAAGAAAAATCCACAGAAAAGCCACACCGTTTTATTAGCTGCATGCTTCAAAATCTAGGAAAAAAGTAGCGGCTTAGAGTCCGGAAAATACAATATTTTTTTTTTTTTTTTTTGCAGCACCGTCTCAATTTTGGTGTGATTTATGGCTGAGTTTGAGTATGTACTTTTATGTGTTGATGGAAAGTAGTGCAGTAAAGTTTGAATGTAAAATAGTGTATAACGTTGGATTATTAGACACCAGCAGACTAAAGTTTCTCTGTCAATATAAGAATCGTTTCATAATGGCTTCTAAATGCAACTGAATGGGCACCTCAGCGCCCGACAAAACGCTATTATTGTGCCAACCTGTCGTAAATCTGTCTGCTCGTAGTCCTACCTGGATGAGCTATTCTGGGAATCTGCGGCTTGACTCAGGGAATTGTGTCAGAGTTGCTAGCACAGAGATTACACAAGACAAGTGCACAACAAATAATAGATTACATGTCTCAGTGTAATGCCCTTTCAACAAGCCACACAGCACAATGCGCTTCTCTCCCCAAGCTGTGATGTGAAGGCCTGCTGGCTAGCTGCTCTGTCATCGCACTAGCCTCATTCCTCTGCCGCTATTAGGTAGACTTTGGAGTTCAAGTGACTACAGGCCTTTTTTTTTAAGAAGGGAAGAGAGACACTGCTGTTGTTCTTGAAAAGCTATGTTTATCCAGGATTAGAGACACCAGCATGTTAATAATTGTTTCTCACAGAACTGCAAAGAAGCACTTTCCTGTAATCCCCTAATCAGGCATTACACCTCTGAGCGAAGCCACAACGCAGGCGCGTGGTGTGTGTGACGCAGCACGCCCACAGAGTGTAATGCGCCCACGTCTCCCCCTACGACGTCCCCACGTGGCTCGCCAATGAACCTGCTTGCTTCATTGCTGATTCTCTCAATGACCAAGACCGGAGGCTGTGAGACAATTACAAACTTCTTTGAATGACTTTGAGCATACATTTGAATTAAGTTCCACTTCACACATTGATAACTGCTATTATATTAGGCAATGATGTCCTTGTTGTCCGACACAGGCATACTAGTCGAAACATGGTATTCCGAATAACTGTGTTTGTGGAATAGGAATCAAATGACATGAAAATGACATCACAGTTGATCAGGATTTAGCTAACGACCAATCATGGCTCTGCTTCAGAAAAGAGGTGAGCTGTGATTGGTCATTACCTGAGCCCTGAGCAACTGTGATGTCATTATCAGTCGACAGAAGTGACAAAATGGCCGCCCCCTATGATGTAAAAAAACATGTAGATTTAGCTGATTATTTCATATCCCACAAACACAATATTAATCAAAATGCCAAAAATCTTAGCTAAATGATGTTCAATATGGCCTCACTAGTCTATAGTGAGGCCATATTGAACATCATTTAGCACAGATTTTTTTTTAATGTTGACTTCCCCTTTATGAATCATGCCCCTTAAGAATGAAAGACTGTTGAGGTCATCGAGTTCATGAAATACTGGCAAATCACTCTAAAAAAAAAAAGATCTGCTTTCTCAGCATAAAAAAGGATGCAACAGTCGTTTTTTAAAGTTATTTAATCTGAGCCATTATTGAGGAAATACAACAACAATTATTTTTCTTTCTTGCTGTTTTCCGTCTTCTTTCTTACGTAATCTGGCGCAATTTAGTTTTAATTGTTTGAAATGACTCCATTTAAGTTACTTTAATTTATTTCTTTTACAAAGTACTTTGTGTTTACTCAAAAGTGTACATCACTGGGAAAAGAAATGGGATTTGCTCAACACATTTGCTAAAACTGACAATTTTGCAATACCAAATTGTCTGCAATTCGGTGAATTATGTGGGCCTCCTTTTGGCTGGAAATAGTTTTTCTGGGCCCAGTTAGTGCTGAGTGTTTGTTTGTAGTCTCTGACCCCCACCTCTCTTTCTCCTCACAGGACCCACTTGGAGACTTCAATGAGGAGATCGGCAGGGATTAACCTAAGGAATTTAATTAGTGCTCTTTTTCCATAACATTTCAATCTCGCTAGGCTTGGCTGTGGTCGAACCGGACCTGTTGCGGCCAGCAGCTGGGAAGCGAGGGGGTAGCGAGGGTGGAGTGTGCAGAGGTAAGACACGCGTTTGACAAACGGATTAGTCCGACGCCCTGCGGAGGTGAGGAGTTGGAGACAGATCACACTTAAGCCCATTCATAATTATGTCTCTTTTAATGACACCTCAGTCCGCCATGACCATATTCTTTTTTGCTTATTCTAAAAATGATTCAAAGATAGATCCAGACTCACCATCACTCTTTGCAATATAGTCATTTCATAAACGGGGCCAAATATTTCTATTTACAGTCACAATTGTTGTGTATTGAGTTTCTTTGGAAATAAATACACATTTCATTCAAGTACGGTATGAAATTGAAACGCTGTTCTTGATTATTATAGAATTAACAATCTTTATGCTTTGACCTGTAATATCAAAATGTTCTCATAGCCATTTTTGTGCTATAAAACAAAAAAGTAAAAAAAAAAATCAGTATGGTGACAATAATAGTATAAATCAAGCACATTTATTTTCTTGCATTATTTGTTTTATGAGTTTTAGGTCAAATGTTAACCAAATGCAGTGTTTATCAGTCCCACATCACAGGCAGGTCGTGAGTGCATTAAAGAAATGCTGAGTGAATACAAGCCGAGTTGAGCTCTCGGGTCTGCAGACTTGGATGAATTAGTGGATTCCAGAGTTCAAAGCAAACACGGTGAAGCTGCATATTGCTGTTATGCTGCACGCAAATGGAACAGAGGTCACCTCTGAGTGTAAATACTTTTAAACCCCATTTAAAAACTGTGCTTCTTCTCCATGAAAAGCATTTTTAAACAGTGTCTATACATTGCAGATTTTTATCTGTTGATATATCACCCATAATTACCACGGATTCACTATGTAACAAAAAATTATCTCGTGTCCAAAATGCATGCACGCATACTCATAGAACAAATGGCTCTCTTTAGTTTACAATTAACTTTATAATGGCATTTGTAGTTGATTATATTCAAGTGATTGTGTGAATTGGTAGTTTTTGCTGATGTTCATCCAGGCGTACTGTGTTGTTGGCGCAGTGGTGGTGTTGCTGACGGGTGGCAGGAGGTTGCCAGTGAGCTTGGGGTAATCATGACTAAATCTGAAGCCACACTGTTGCATTGTAATCCTGATGCTAAACTCCCCATTAACCCATCTGGGACCCTGCAACAGACCACAAGACCCCCCCCCCCCCTACCCCGACCCCGACCTCGCATCAAATACACACCCACCCGCCCATCACCACCACCTGCCACACAAACACACTTAAAGCCTCTCTGCCTACATGTTAGAAGTGCTGTCTTTCACGTTAGTGCCTGCTAGAGGTTGAGGGAGGAATGAAGCGGGGGAGGGGGAGATCTCGGGGGCGGCACATGTCCAGCAAATTAAAAACGCTGCCGTAGGAATGTGGCAATGAGATCCCACAGGCGCAACTGGCACCCGTGCGCTGACCCGGTGGTCACCGGTGAGTCTTGTGTTTGTATTCCACGCACACCCTTTGCTTCGGAGGTGGGGTACTGACGTTGGGGGGTGGGCGGCCGCAGACACCTCCTGTGGGACTGCTGATAATTCAAGTCAAACATGATGTCCATGCTTGTTTGACACCCATTTAAAGCGTTTCAATCACATGTGTTTGATACAGTCCAGCCTTGAGGGGCTGTTCATGTCCGCCCCCCCTCCCCCTCCTTTCCTCCACGCTGCCTCACAAAGAAACAATCAATTTAGTTTGATCGCGCTCCTCATGTCAAAGCAATCCATCCACCACTCAATCACATGTTCTATTTGACCTTTTTATGATTATAATTCATAAACATAAAAGGTAATGGGGGCTTGTGGACTGGACACCCCTCCCCTTGGATTCCAACCAGTGGCCCCCTCCTCTTGCGGAGCAGTGTGCCTCTAATTAACAATATGAATTAAGGACTCTTAAAGTGCTACGGAGCGTACTCATTAATGAACTGTAGCATCTCTACTGTTTCTTGATTGGAGAATAGAGGGGGAGGGGGTCTAGTTTGGAGGTCTGCTGCCCTCATGGCTGACCACAAACTCAGCAATGAATGGCCAGTTAATTGGTTTGTTATAGTTGTTGCCTTTTACATATTTTTGTGTCTTTTCTCCGGATATATTGCCGTTGTGTATTTTAGGTGTATCCAACCGCTCCATACGGTGTACTGCCCAACCCTGAAAGACAGCCCCCCCTCCGTTCCGTTTGTTTTTCTATTTGCATGGAAATGCAACACAAAACAATCTGTGCTGTTTGTCTTGAAAGTAGGCCAAACAAGCGCTGACAAACAAGCGAGGGGGGGGGGCAAGCGGGGGGCTAGTTGTAGGTCAGTGCGTCACAAGCTGTGTGTAACCGTGCCTGTCGAACGAGCATGTCACGCCGTCGTCGCCTACAATAGACACAATAACGCACAAGCCAGACCTGGCTGTATGATGTAACGTCGTCTAGACTTCGCCACAACAGCGCCAACGTAAACAAAACAAAAGCAAAACTAAATAACGGAAAGATTACATTAGAGAACCATAACGATAATTGAATCACTGGTCACTGGTCATACAATGCGGAATTTGAATAAAGTACTGAGAAAAACATGCTAACAACAACTTGACATCTTCCAAGACCTCAGCAAACATTATGAGGCCTTAGTTGAATGAGAGTCAAGGGCTTCACCTCGACTGCCAAACCTAAAATGACACCATTCTCATGATTTCAGTCCTGCCTACAGGGTGGCATGTTATGCAAGTTCATTTTACCCAGCGATCCAGAGGTCAACTTCCTCTCAGACTGCTCAGGCTCAACTTGACCCGACCTTGGTAACCTCGTCGACCTGAGTCCGACGCCCCCCCGCTGCGTCAATGCTCAGCTCGCTGCTGGAGTTCATAAATCACTCAGCAGCACAGCCAGCGCGTGTGATGAGAGCAGCTAATCAACGTCTTATTTTAACTGGAAGATTGCATAGATTCGTGAAGGTGCACAAGCGAGAATAAATGCACGATAAGTGCTTTGCGACGATACATACACATGGTGATACTGTATAGATTCATTTCAAGATGCACACACAGCACTTCATAAGCATGGAAAGCTTTCAGCATGATAATTACCTTGTAACTACAATTTTGCTTCAATGGCACGCTCAACATTTTTACTGTATAGTGTCACAAAAGACAAACTTCCCAAAGAGTTTTATTGTTATCATAGGAAAAAAAAGTCATCTAACATCAGATACGTCATTTAATTACACTGGTCACCAAATATTCGCTTCATGTTTTAATCAGAAATACAAGTAAACATCAAAATGAATTTTTGGGGTTGGATTCAGAATCTGCTCTGGTTTTTTTCTCTACTACATCAGTTTTTCATGATAATAATCATAATAATACAATAAAAAGATGAAATGTGTAATATAGTAATATATGTAGTCATATTCATGAATTATGAGTTAGGTTCTCTTTTCTGAAATGTCATAGCTATAAACTCCATATGACACAAGCTTTTGTAGATCTAACTACAAAAAGTAAAATAAAAACATCTCAAAAACCTGATGTGCTGCAGAGCATCTTTTTTTTTTTTTTGTTAAATCACAATCAAATAAATTTAAGAACATTAAGCCATCTGATTAAAATTTGCGGTTGACCAGTCTTATAATAGATGCAATTGTTTTTAAAGACCACCTCCCCCGCCCACCACCACCACCACCTTGCACAAACAAGCACACTGTATTACTGGTCCCCCTTGTTTGGCATAATACCTTCGTTTACACGCACATGCACCAGATGCCCCCTAACGCTTATTCAGATCAAGCGGGCACGTGATGGACTGCCCCCGAGGCCCTGCCAGCCTCACGTCATTGTGTTCCCCCTCAAGCCAGGCGGCCGGCCTCCCTAATAAATCCTCTTTTGTCTTGGTGGCCAAGCGGCTGGTGTGGCACGCGCACCGCCACTCGTCCCACTGGTGTGTGTGACCCAAAACAGGTGGATAGGATGGTTGGAGCGGGTATGGGCTGAGGAGAAGGGGGGGTTGCGGGACAAGTGCATCTGTCCCCACACTCAACGACTCCCTGGGTCAGCCACCGCTCCATATGCTTGCACGAGAGAAGCTGTACACATGCAAAGCCTAATTTAACTGGGGTGGCGGGGTGGAATTGGAAGCATTATATTATTGAACAGGCAATGGAGTGATTGATTATGAGTGATTGGGCAGATTATTAAAACATTAAAAGTTGAGTTTCAGGAAATATACATTTGGGTGCCACATTATACGAATATTGTACATCAAAGTAAAATCAACAGGGATGGAATGGTATGTCAAAAGTCATGGTATGTACTCTGCACAACTGTTTATCGTTTGTAAAAGTAGTGGCTTAAATCTTTCAGGAAAGTGCAACATCAATTTGTTGTCTTCATTTTTGAGAAGGGAATGATGCAGAAGTAAAACTTTTTTTTTTTAATATTGTGCATTATTATAATATAAAACACTAATCAAAGCGTTTATCAGTACTTTGACTCCATCTGAAGAGTTGGTGGAGGTTATTTAATTACTGTTGAAAATTGTGGTTCTACAACACTACTTTTTTTTTGCTTCATACACGTGATACAGATAAAACAGCTTATTGTTTTATTTATTGCACCCATGGGTCTCAGACCTTTGAAAAATAGTTTTATTTTTTGATTGTCACGGATTTTGATGTGCACGGCTGGTGTTGGAATCATGTTTGTAGCATTTTAATGAATGACACTGTAATTAATTAGAATTGAAAAATGCTTATTGGCAGTTTATCTCCACTGATTCAAGAATTATTGAGATTAGAAAAAAAAAACGTTTTTTTTAATGCATTTATAATGGCAAAGCTTTATTAGTGTAGCACATTTTATACACAAGTCAACTAAATGTGTTTGACGCAGCCCCGAAAAGCAACAACAACAGTTAATGACATTTAGAAGCAAAGCAGAGAAAAAAAAAGTAGCTTACCAAAATTACAGAGAATGTACGCTGACAACATCAAAAAACAGTAACAGAAATAAAATAAAATACGATTTGTAAGAACACTTTTTATTTTGTCTTCCTCTTTTATGTTATAAAATGATTTCAAACAAAAGAGGGCTACATTATGAACTTTGAGGGGACGTTTCTAGTTTTTTAATTGTCTCAGTTTCTTAAATTACACTTTGACAAACATGCTGTAGTTTCAAGAAATCTTTATTAAATCTTAATTGTGTTCATGAAAATTGTGATCCCAAATGACCCGTATGATAATTACAAATGGAATGGTGGTGCTGCTGCATTAGCAGCAGCTCCGTCAGGGAATGTTAAGATGAATCATAATATTGTCTGGGGAAATATTAGTGGAATTGGAAAGTAGTAATAGCACTTCAAAAGATGTGGGATGATCTTTTTCTTTTTTAAGAAATTAACTTTCATTTATTTTATCGTAAAAATGTGAAGACTCATCTTCAGTTAATTTTCAGACTTTTATTTCAAATCAAGCTTGTGTGAGGCTGCTTCTGCATGGAAGGTTTCATTGCAGAGGTTGAAATATGTAAATATAAATTGAGATGTTTTGAAAAGTATTCAGGGCATGCTGAATGAAAGCACTCCACTCTGACTTCCAAAGGCTTTTAGCTTGCGTCCGACGACACTGTGAAGCAGAGCATTGAAGTATGGACGTCACAGTCCACTACAAACTCTCAAGTTGAGCAAAATTTGTTCGGGGTCGCTGTTTGAATTTAAAGAGTTTATGCCATAGAAAATAAGAGAAATTCAAATCATGTGTACAAGGATCAAACTGATGAAAATGAACAGTATGTAACATTTTGACTTTCTTAACTATTATTACAAGTGTAAAAATAAGTTAACCAATGTGAAATGTAAACACAACAAACCACAAGCTTATCTGACACGGTGCAAAAGTTGGACACTGCTCGTGTCTTACTTAATGTGTTTCTCTCCTCCCAATTTTGGATAAGTATAAAACTTAATATGTTCACTGAACCGACATGCTAAAAAATTTTATTGCCCTAAAATTTTGGTTCTGAATTTCCAATTGGATTCAATTTAGGAGTTTCCGCTGTATTGAAATAAATTGGTGTCTGCTGGGCCTCTGGCTGGTCCTTCCTCCATCTCTTAAGTTCAGTCAAAATGACCAGTTTGGTTTAGTGTTGTTCAAAATGTGTCTTGTAATTGTTCTGATAGGAAATTCGTTTAATGGGAATTAACAGGCATGTTCAAGCCTCCATGGAGCCCTGAAGTTAGAGTGAGCTGATTTTTGTGGGGGAAAAGAAAAAGACAAAAGAAGTTCTTACACTTAATGTTGGTTTCCTGTTCAGCGGTTCTGTGCCGTCCTTGAATGGTAATTTATATGCAATAGAAAAAGAAATTACAATATGTGGTTATTCTGTTGTTTGCTTCAAACCATTTGTTGCTGGGTTAGACTAGTGGATCATTTTTATAGATACATGCATCATTATATTATGTTATTATATTAATTAATTATATTATTATTATTAAATATATATATTCATTAAGAGCACATATTTTGCATGCACTAATGTATTTTGTCCATATTCAAAATGTGATTTTTGTCATACATCTGGTTAGAAAATGCGTAGTCCTATGTGGCCTCCCCAGAAGCATGTCCCCCCCTGCAGAATTTAAGTTGGCCATCGTTGATCCAGGCCTTGAAAAATGCAATATCAAGAACAAACAAAATCACATACTTCAAACCTATTAAATGAAATGAAATGTCAAGCAAATACTTAATGGTAGGCCTTTATCTGAACAGAAGTGTCTGAAACAAGGTGACAAAAAATATACATCAAATATAAAGGTGAATAATTTGGTGTTAATGCTATTTGAAATGTGCTAAAGTTGGAAATGAAGCACAATCAAAATAAACCCAAAGCCAAAAATGTAACTTTTTTTCTACAAAAAATTAAAATAATGAAAGACAAACACTTAATACTACTGCAGGTTTGATTGACTGTTAATTGCTCTTGGGGACCCCTAGTGGTCCATGGGGCCCCTAGCAGGCCCTAAGTGGGTTTATGCCTTGGGCAGGCTCTGGAAATGAGCACCATCGATTACCAAATATTCAAGCACCCTTTACTTGTATTGTGATGGCGAATCTGGTGAATTACTTTCATGAAAGTTTGCCTCTTCTAGCTGAATGAGCTCCCGACTGGATGTGGCTAGAGGGATTAATTCCATAGGACGACATTCCATTGTGCCACTGCTCTCTCCTCTTTTGAGACGCGCTGCTCGCTGTTTGGGACGTACTGTGCAGCCTGTGGTGCAAATGGAGCCGAGTTGGCGGCATTCACCATGAACTCATTAAATTTCTAAGCTATTTGTGATCAAAGTGTGTTTGAGGCAATTAAGCGTGGCGTTTGATCATGGCGCGCATACGAAATGTCAAATGTCAGCTGTTCCCGCCATTTCCTCACGTTTCGCTTGAAAGTCGACGCGGAGAGGCAAAGCATTGCTTTTACAGTGAAGCAGGGGTGATATAGGCAAATTAAAGGTATTTAGATTTTTTTTAAATTTCAGAAGTGTGTATCTAATTGTTAGCCCTTTGCATTAATCAACAGCCAAGAATAGTTGTCAGTTTCCGTAAGGTGGATGACCCCACTTTGAAACGTCATGTGCCACTTGTCATGTTCATTTTCTGGTTTGAGGGCAGAAGCACTTGATTTGCAACAGTCAGCAAAATTTAAAAAGCTTTTTGGACTTTGTAGTTCAATACAATTAACGATTGGACTTGCATAAAACTGCTTTCACTTCAAATCAACAATGCTGAAAATGGTTTTCTGTTTACTCAAACTGTGGTTTCACATCCTGCATGGGATGAGTCAAAATAATAAGTGTTGTTTGCTTATAAAAGCGGAATTGAAATAAAATAATAATAAATTAAATTAATTAATTGACTGCACTAAGAAGTTTATTTTAATGATTTCAGTGCAATCATTAAATATCTATTTCCACGTTCCACTCTGGAGGCGATCGACATTCAGGTGACAATATATAAGCCACTTTAAAATATTCCCACCTATCCATAAGAAGATTTTTTTTCGATAGTTCGTTGAATGGTCTAAAGAATTGTTTACATACAAGCGCTGACATTTTTCCAAAAGATAATTTTTCGTATAGGTGAGCTTGAACAACTTGACCCATAAGCCTATGTGTGTGTGCGTGTGTGTGTGTGTGTGTTTTTAACATATGCTGATATCTCATAATCTTCTTATGTGTTTGAGGATTTTTTTTCCTCTGGTCTCTCTGAATAGCTTAACAAAATATGCCTCAGTAATGGAAGGCTGTAACCTCCTCCATCGCCTCCACAACTTCAATAGGCCATCAAGTGGCTAATGAACTGATAAGCTTATGAAAGCTTATGGCCCCATTTTTTTGTTGGAGTGGGGGGGGCATATTAGGTGGGAATAAAGCAAAATCAAAGTATCACATAGTCCCTAAAATGAACTTGCATGAGACAGAAGAAAAGCAATTGAACATTTTTTTTTGTGTGCGTGTGTTTGTGGTGTGTTATTGGTTGTGAGGCCCATTGTGTGCACTTGATCAGACCTGCGGCTAAAACTGTGAGTATTATTATCACTTGAGTATCTGTGTAAATCCATGGATTTGTGTGAGCAGAAATTAAAATAACATGCTTTTTACTGCGCTTACTTTAAACCTCTTTAAAGTTCATTCATATTTATATATATAAAAAAACTATATATATATCTAAATCTCTTATTATGTATGCCCTACAAAGCCCATTTTATGCAATCTTTGACAAGGTTATTAAATTCATTGATGATGCCACCAACTTAAATAATTGGGGAAAACATTGACTAAGCTTGGATAAGCACTTTTAACGGCTGGATTATCGCACGCACATTAATTGTTGTTTGGTTTTTATTTGTTGCTATATTATTGTCTTAAGAAAGGCTTCTTTAATTTTACATGTGTGGCTTGATTGCTAATAATGAATTAGTTTAGCTTGGGAAAAACGAATAAGAGTGGAAAAATTCCCTTCTATGAATATGTTTCACTGTTATGGCAACATTTTCAACACTCGAGTATGTCCATGATGGGTCCAACAAGACGTAACGTGTAATTTACTGCTGGACAATAAACACACAATGGACAAGAAAGAGGACACAAAGAAAAACAAGGTGCAAGGGTCGACCTGAAACAGCAAACAAAGTGCGCACTGACAAAAATTACACCATTTTTGTAATTGTTCGTTGTTTTGTTTTGTGTGCACAAGAAGCATGCGTGTGTGTACAGTGAACATTTGAAGGACAAGGAGTGATTTGTTGTTGCAGAGGAGCAATGCCACGCAGGTGACATTAAAAACAAACGCCGCGCCGAGTATTTTTAATGAGCAAGAATTGGGAGATGATCTTAACTGCCTGAGGGAGGATCTGCTTTCTCCCAACACTTCGCGATTACCGGCGGGCAGAGGCGGTGGCGTAGTGGGCGTTATGTCCATAATGCAAGCGAAGAGTACTTGTGAATTAAGATGCTGACACATCGGACCGAAGCAGCACTCTGATCTTCTTGTGGGAAAGGGAGGGGGAGCATATTATTTCAGCATTGTCCATGCGTGTGTTGAAAGCGAACGAAATCATCCTGTCTGCTGCACTTACTGGTCCACTCGTTCTCCAAAGTTTATTTTGTACCATCAAAAGACCATACCGCGCTGCATCTTTCACATCAAAAGTGAATATCCACTTATTTCGTAGTTTTATCTGGAAATGATATGGCTTCATTCTTTCAGGATTAATGTTGTGGGTGCAGTCCATTCTGCGAAGCTGTGTGTGTTTATCATTGTGCAGTGTAGTATAACGTTTGCACGTGACCGATATGTTAAATGAACATGGTGAGCCAGCTATATTATTTAAATGTGCATGAAAAATAATGAAGGTATCAAATTAATTGGAAACAAAATATTAACTCTTTACTGCTGCAAATGATGTGTAAAGAATCCCTTTAATTAATAAAAGTGTGTACATGACTGTATTTGCTCTCTTTAAATATCGTTTTTTTCTTTAATATATACACTATGTCATATAACGTGTACCCCTCTTTTTTTAAATCCTTCTTGGACGCCAATGTATGCAGCGGTCCTCTGGTGTCTTTTTGACCCAGGCAGCAGCACCCAACGCGGGGGCCGAGCGGCCAAGGGGCGCTGCTGTCCGCCGCTCCCTCCACTGCAAGGGGGGGATTACTGCAGCGTCTGTTGGGCCCATATGCCGCCAAAGTCTTGATTAAAACTCTTTGTATGTATATGACGCGTTGTGGAGACCATCTCTAATCTCTCCTCCTCTGACTTGTGCACTTTACAGGCTGCGAGGTTATAATAACAAGACTGGGTACGCTTTGTTCCAAATGCGTATGAGACGACATTTTGGCTTTTATTACGCCACCGTAATCGCCTTTCAAATGGGAGTGCGTTTAAAAATCGTAAAACTCGTTCTAATTTAGCTGTCACGTATGAGAATTCAAATCATATGCAAAGTTTTGGGAGAGAACTATAATCATGAGTCCGAACCACTTTTTTTTGTTTCAGAAAGTTAAGGAGTTGTTCCTACAGTGCAGAGTCTTCTCATGAATATTCACGCATCTGTCAACCGAGCTATTGTCTCCTCATTCAATTGTTTTATTGTTTATCACCATAATGAATCATGCATGTGACTGCTTCTAACCAACGAGGGAGCAAACCTACATTTACCCTTGAATGCAAGTTTTGCACTGATAGACCTTCAAAATATAATCCCACACCCCCCCTTTTTTGATATTTGAAATAAATGTCGCGCAGGCGCACTAACGAGCATCCAGGAGTGGAATCAAAGTGCCTCTTGTCTTTTTTAACGCTTCGATTATTTCAAGCAAGCTTTTAATTAGTGCGCTCCTCCAGCGGAGGCTGCAATGAAAGAGAGATTATTGGCAATGTCAAGGATACTAATTGAATGTTGGACTTCTAACAATTAGCCCGCTGCACAGCCATGTCGACTCATTACACATCCCATAATAGTCTGACTTTGTTGGTGAGTTTTAAGTAGCAGGTAGAGAAACACAAGCGCCCGCTTCTTCAGACGGCAACTTGACTCCTCACTCGTGGTAACAAGAAAAGTTCTCATTTGGATAAAAAAGGGTTTCACTGGCCCTTGATGGTTCGATATACTTTAATTATTTTGTATTTAATAAAAACAATCTAAATAGACCACAAAATGTGTGTGTAATTAGAATTGAACATGCTGGCTATTTTCGCAGTATAAAGGCCATTTTAAGATTAAAGCCTTTGTGTTGCTCAAACACGCTTGTGGACCACACGTTTGGGCCTTGAATGAGACCCACTGTTGCTAGGTGAAAATATTGGGATTAACACCTTTTGTGGGATTAAACTGCTGGACCTTCTCTATTTGTGAGGACTTTTCAAAATTGGAGTTCCGGAAGTGGGGGGAAATAAAAGCGCTAAATTGTGCCTCGTGTTTATTAGATTTCCAAAATGTTCTTAAACCAATTGAATTATTTTCCAAATACCTTTAATTTGGGTGAAAATAATTATTTAAAAGTTCTAAAGAATCATAACTTTGCTTGTAAATGCGTTTTACATTTGTTTCTTTTTGTTTAGTATTAAATTAATAAAAATATTAATAAAATTAAAATGCCATACAAGCCTGATATTTTTGCGCGCGCACTCACACAAACACAAACAAACAAAGATCGTCTATTTAGTGAAAGCTCACGGGACCTTCTGCTTTTTACTCTTCTTCTTTTTCCTGTCTTTTCGGCGGGGAGGCCACAGCATCTTTGGAGCCGGTACCGGACCCACAATCATGTTGAGATCCAGTGGAGAGGAGCCTTTGGGTACGTGTGTGAATGCGTGAGAGTGTGTGACTAACCCTTCATATTATTACTACCACTTGGAAAGTCTCATTTAATCATTAGCGTCTGCTTTCCCACTCCAGAAAACAAAACAGGTTTCAAGAGAGTGTGATGCGAGGAGGGGCTCACAAATTGCATACAATACAACAGATCACAGTTTCGAAGGCTAGCACAGATAAAAATAAAAATAAAAAAACACAGGTACCATTTATATAAGACACACACTGATTGTCTCTTAGAAACTACATATTGATTCTTTATAAACACTTTTTTTTCTTAAATAAAGTAGTGCATCCATGTCCACACAGCGTCCTCGTCGTTGCGGAACAAAGAAGCTTAATTAAAGGAGGTTCTGAGTCCAGGGTTCTCGTTCCGTGGCCTTGCTTGTAGTGAACTTGTCCTCAACAGGTGCACGAGTATAGCGCACCGACAGACATGGATGGGGGGGTTGGGGGCTACAGGTGAGTGGAAGAAGTAAAGAAAATCTCTTTGCCAGTGCTAAAATAAATTAGACCTCTCCTCTAAGAGAGGGTTATGCCAAAATGTTTGAGGCGGGGCCCCTCCCAGTGAGCAGTTTTATTGAGGGCCCGCGCAGTGTCTATTGCGGAGTGTTCACAGGACTTGGAATTTCCACGAGGAGGTCTGATCCTTATAATCCAAGCAATCGGCATTGAAGTTCAGCTTCCACGACGCCGCTTGGTCTTTATAATCCAGGCAGTCCGCCGCGGAGTTGAAGCCCAGGCTGGACGTACCGTAGCCCTGCGTGGAGAGCGACGCCGGTGACTGGTTGAGGTGGCCCGCCACCGCGTTCGTGCTCATCGGACTCAGGGTCGAACCCGGACCGGACAGCTGGTGGTGCATGGGGGTGAGGTAAGAGCCGCAGTCCATGCCGCCGAAGTAGGACGTGGAGCCGGCGTAGCCCTGGCCGTAGCCCGAGGCCTGCGTGTAGGTCATGGGGTACGACCTCTGCATGCACGACGACGAGGTAGACAGCGGGTCCGAGAGCGGGGAGATGGAAGCCGGGCTCCAGATGGACACCGGCGCCGTGCTGCTGGAGATTGCCGGGATGGCCGTGGTGGTGCTGGTGGGGGGAGTGAACTGGCCGCTGGCGCCGCTTTCGGAGCTCACTTCTCGACTGGGGGAGCTTTTCTTCTTGGCCGGCCGCGCCTTGTTCTGCCCCCCGTTCTGCTGCTGTTGTTGCTGCTGGCGACACTTGGCCCGCCGGTTCTTGAACCACACCTGCAACGAGGAGCATTGCAAACGCGTGATGCATTTAAAGTGGCAAAAGTGCTCTTTCTCCCTTGGGAATGCCGACATTTTCTCTATGCTTTTCCCCCAAAGTTATTTTGTCAATTTACACGTTTCATTTCAGAATTTACGAAACTGTTTATGCACACACACAATTCGTTTGTATTTTATGTTTTCGTTCGGCAATTAAAAAAAAAGTTTCGAAATAAGTACATTTTTTGTCACTCGATGGTATAAAAAGGAATAATAATAATAATAATAATAATAATGGAAAAAACTAAAAGGAATGGAAACATGGTTGAATGTATTTTTGGATTGTTTCTTATTATTTATTATATATCTTCTTCATATGGCACAGCACATCTTTAATTCAGTTTTGCAATAACAAAATGTGTTGAAATTTTAATCATTCCTTTAAAAAACACCAGATGATCAAATTGTCAAATCATCTTGTTATTAAAACTGATTATTTGCTATTCTTAATGTTCACTGCTTATTGGTAGCGCAAGTCGAGTTAATCATGCTACAATAATGCCATCTAAAAGGGCAAAAAAAATCACACTAACTTCTGTTAAACGAACATCATGCACGTGTTTATGTTAATTCAACGTCAATGCCGATTCCATTTTAATTAATTGTCACAACGATTTTCAGTCGTTTTCATTCTACTTGCATGGCTTCAAAATTCGTTTCTCCAAATTGAGCTATACACGGTGGACATAAAACGGAAAATATATAAAATATAGAATAAAAATCAAACTACATTTACAAACATTGTCAGGGCTGTTAAAACACCCACTGACAAAATTCTGCACATTCAGATTTGCGGGGAAAATGAGAAAGAAGCATTCGCCCATAAATCCATCTTTGATTTTGAAGTCCTGCTATTTTTTCTTTTGTTAATTGTCGCTTATTTTTCTTTCTTTATGACTTTCACTTGAATGAAATATTTCTTAATAAAATATGAAATTCATACTTTTCTATTGTCATGTTTTCTTCCCAATTTTCTTTGCGCACTCTATTTTTTTTTCTTAAAATGGACAGATGACAGACTGGATTTTCCAATAAAGCCTGGCAACTCACCTGTACACGGGACTCAGGTAGATTAATTTTGAGAGCCACTTCTTCGCGCATGAATATGTCCGGATACCTCGTCTTGGCGAACAACGCCTCCAATACGTCGAGCTGCGCGCGCGTAAAAGTAGTCCTCTCTCGTCTCTGCTTCCTTGGCGTCGCTGTAAGAACCAGTGAATGCAAAGTATGAAACAAACTGCGACAGGTTGAAATAAGGCGCCAAATGGCAGAAGTGAGCGCTTGTAACTGAAATTTGCAGTGCTTTTGGTTTGCGTAATTGCGCACAAATCCTTTTTTGATCATGTTTGTCACCAAAACAAATTACTGGTGTCATGGCGCAAACAAATCAAATTTGAATTTATAAAACCTAATTAAACACATTCGAGATTTTAATTGGGCTTTATTTGATTGTAAACATTCTACGTCCATTTGTTTGCGGAAAAACTGCATTCCTTCATTTATAGTTTAGAAAAGTTGGCACTCACCTGGATAACCCACGGACGGATGCAAGAGGTCCATTCCGGAAGTGGTTAAACTGAGGCCATTGACTGTGTAAGGTGGTTGCTTTAGATACGACATCATGCTAATGTTTGTCTGGTGGCTCAAGTTGGGGAAAATGTTGGAAATGGATGGAGCTCCTGATGTGCACCTGCTGTCCTGTCGTACGGTGCTCACACGCTCCTCGCTGGAGACACCTGGCCACAAAGGAAACCGCAACGAATGCATTTAACGTTTGGGAAATACACGCGCATACATTCACGCACACACGCGCGCTCACACGCCTGCACACACACGCATACACATTTATTTGTCAAAAATAAGCGAACCATAAGCATATTTCTAAACTTTTAATTGCTCATAAATGTAAACGTTTGTCCAATCCCTTATCTGTTGAGTTTAAGAAGACTAAACATTCTAGACGGTTCAGTGAATTGTGGCACAAATTGAGTGTTTTTTTAAAGCCAGATCTTTTTTCATAAACGGCTGTTAAAAAAACAACACAAGATGAAACGAAATGCCCGTGCTCGTGTACATTTGTTTTGATTGTTCTTCATTCGCTAGTTTCCGTCTTGATTGTATTTCATCGTCTTCCAACGGTTTTAACCCCTCGTCCCAATCTGTCACACTTTAACCAAGGGACCAGTTGCACATTCCGGCTCAATAATCATTATGGTCATCCTCCTCCTCCTCCTCATCATCATCATCCCTGACCGAGTTTAATTATCACAGGTCTTCTTCTTTTTAATTTATTGATTAATTAATGAGCTAATCCAAGTGGCAAGTGAGTGCAGATGATTGCAGTCCAATTTGCTTATAAATATGCAGCGAGCGTTGATGATGATGAATCGTTTGTGCGTGTTTGAATTTCAAAATCATGTCCAGACTTTGTCGTTTATTCCATTCAGACAATGAATGCAATTGGGCAAGAAAAATATAGAATATTCGTTTGTTGATCCTAAATTATTCACGCTAATAATTTATAAAGGTGATATGACTTGATTGATTTACTGTCCATTCAATAAAATAATGCAACGAGGGAGGCCTAAAATTGATCTTTGATGCTGAAATTGTCAGACAACACATGACCCAAAGCTCATTTCAATTATTTTATTTTATTTTATTTTGTTTTTTTAAGAAAGGGAACATTTTAAATTAATGAAGGGGGCCTATGTGTCCCCCCCAGAAAAGTTGATTTTTCTTCTCTTAAAAAAACGTTTGTTCGTTATTGAGTCCTCATGGCTAAACCACTCATTATGTTAAATTCTTTCGATATTAGCCAAAATCATTCACAAAATAACATTACTTCGATTGATTCAACTAGTGCGTCTAAATTATTTTATTTGTTCTCGATTTTATTCATTATCACACACCCCCCGTGGGAAGAAAATAAACTTTTTCTCCAATTATTTTTCTTTCTTAATTTCAGTGGCCAATTGTTTTGGATTGCAGGGAAAATTGAAGACTATTTTGCCCTGATTCGAATTTCAACGAGCGGCGGGGCTAAAACGAATACTTTGTGATTAGGGGAAAAAGTCAACCCACCTTACTCCTGGAGAGTGCAAACGTCTTTTGTGTGTCCTCCTGAACGAGTGAGAAAATTCAACTGAGAGCAACGACGTCCAGCTCAAAATCACAAAAGGTGCCACGGGAAAAAGAAAAACAAGGCAAAAAAAGAAGAAGCAGAATCCGCAGTGTCAGAACACAAAGTTCAACGTGGAGTGTCTGCGCTGGGTTTTGAAGCAGTGCTGCAGCAGCGAAATGATGATGACGATGATGATGATGACGATGATGATGATGGAGGAGGAGGAGGAAGAGGAGGAGGAGGTAGCATAGGATTTGTTGGTGTGTTGGGAGTGAAGTGCTTGGAGTTGGAATTTGTACAAAGAGGCAGCCAATAGGAACTCAGCTCCCACACACACTGGTGGTGGTGGTTGGTGCGGGTGCTCTTCCCCCGCCCTTCCCCAGATACTTTTTTGGACCCACTGTCCTCATCCAATGGCCCCACGAGAGAATCTTCCACGTAGGCCGTAACAAGTGGAGTTTAAAAATATAAATCACATCCCCCCCCCCCAATTCAATGCCATAATTCATCCCATTGGAAAATAAAGAAAATCAAAATATAATGTTACACTGAGTCACTCTGACTTTATTTTTTAATTCTTAAAATGTTATTTTCAACGTTTGAGATGAGTTAGAGAATCACATTTAATTATTTCTTGAAATGATTCCAAAAACAAATAAACAAAATGAATGCCCCTATATGGAGAGAAAGAGTTAAAAAAATGGAGCGACGCCTTCCTCTCACATTCCCGCGACGTGTCGCATACAGGCAAAAAAAAGAGGATTTAGAGACTTATTTCTTAAAAAAAAAAGTGTCCTCTCATCCGCAGAGCAGCTAGTGTGTCACTATTCTGCAGGCCGGCGCCCACATGCACGCACAAACAGGAGCTCCGTGAAGAAGAAGAGGAGGGGGGATGAAGATGTTCACATGGCAAGATGAGCAGCAAGGTAAAATACTTCACCATCATTGACAATTATTTGGAGGTGCAAATGTGACATTTTCGGCATTTGAACTATATGACAATTTTACCAGAAGATAAAACACTGGCGCTGTAGCGTGATTTTCGTCGCAGCTTGTTGGTTTTATAGCTTAGTGGAACACACACGCTCACACACACACTCGCATGCACATACACGTTTGCAAGATATTTGAATATTGATTACTTGAGAGTTTTGAACACACATAGGAGGCGTTTATAGCTCTCTGCACGGAAGCAAGGCCTGCACCCAAGTTTTAACATCCGCTCGATCTTTCCACAGATTTCCACGCAGGCCGTGCAAGCACTTTTTGTTGGATCCCCAAAGTTGGATTTCTTTCAGCCGCCAGCGCTCACCCGAGCAGAAGGATTTCTTTATTTATTCTTCTAGTGGTCGCAGTGGCAGTTCAGGTACTGAAATGTTTATTGGACACATTTATTCGTTTGGAAGATTTAAAAAAACATTTTACATGACACAAAATAGTACATATGCTGTTACACATATTGACATTATTTTAAATATCAAATCGATTGTTGATTTTGCTTTTTCACATTTTAAGCCTATTATTTTCAGTATTAGCATTTTAGGAAATTAATTTTGAAATCTTTCTAGAAGCAATTTCTAATTAAATTAAAATGTGTTTTGTCAATTACTTAAATATTCGTTGGTTTTAAACCAAATACTACACGGACGATATTGTGTCATTTGAGGAAATCACTATTTCTGATTTACATTTTTATTTTTGCATGTATTTCAACCTTTGTAGGATAATTGCTACAGCACCATTCCCACCCGTCTAAAAATGCACATTTGACCCTCTTTTCATGTTCAACATTATCCGTTTATTTTCTACCCATTTGCAAACGATTAGATTATTAAACGCTAAAGAGAAGCCCCAATGCTGCGTGTAAAATGAGCAAATGAGCAGGTCTGCGCCAGTTATCTCGCCGTCGAAGTATAGAGCTCAATAATTGATGGGCTGCTAAAAGCGGGCCGTCCGCGGGGAGCGTGCGTGTTAAAAGGATGTTTAAAGGCACAAGGAGTTAAGCGCCCCTGGCGGGCTGCATGCGCTCCCACCGACTTCCGCCTTTTATCTCCGCCTCTGCTCCACTCCACCTGAGGCTGTGCATTAAAGCAGGCAGGGCCTCCTCCAACCTGTGATTCCCACTTTGTCTCCCTCACTGCACCTACTTTGATAGCCATGAGGGGCGAAGAAGGGGCTCAGGGGCGGCAGTTTGAACATTTGGATGAATTAATAAATCATTCAAATTGCCTCTTCATATTATAGTCTGTGTAAAAAAAAAGACATGATAAAATAAACATATGTATCATAAATAATTGAGGAGAGCAAATAGAAGAGAAACTGGCTGAGAATTTAAATACTGGCACACGCGCACGCACTTACGCACCCGTGCCCACTCACACACACATGCAGATTTCCCACTTGTTTTATTCGATATCTTCGCTTCTTGTTTCATATGTGGTTGAAGAGGGAAAAACGTGTTGGAGGAATATTTTGAGCTGCGAAAGAAATAAGAAAACCTTGCAGTTTCCTTTTTTTGGACAGTGATTTTTTTTTTTAGCACTTTTTAAACAAGTAGCATTTTTTGTTGGTCTTTTAAAATGCATTATCGGAGAAAAGTAAGAACAACATTTACTAATTTTGGCAGCAAAACTATTTTTCTTCTGACTTGTGTGACATGTGCTGCAAAGCGAAGCCTTTATTATACACATTGGAACAGCAGCTGGGTGTGTGTGTGTGTGTGTGTGTGTGCTTGGAAGAGGGGGATTTTGAGCCGAATGAGGATCATCACAAGCTGTATTTTAATTAGCCCGTGAGGCTCAATAGATACAGCCTGCCACCTTTGCAGTGAAGGTGGCTAAATGTGTCCAAGATGGAAGAGAATTCAAGACATTGTTTGACAAAGTAGAACAAAAATCATCCAAATACAAGAGGAAAATCAACCAGTTTGTGGTTTGATGTTTACATTTCAAATGAGAAATCACACTTAAATGGTTAAACAATATTCCATGTGGATAGGGCCTGTCAATTTTATAAAGAAACACAAGTAAGTTGTTTACATGTTTCCAGTAGTTACGCACATTTGGCATTCAAAGTGTTCCCATTTAGCTATATGAACAGTCATAAAACCCAGCATTTTCCATGCAGGGCCAATGTGCCCCCACAAGGCCATGGGTGTGCGTGTGTGCGTGTGCGTGTGTGTGTGTGTGTGTGTGTGTGTGTTTTCCAAGTTCACGCCTTTTAATTAGAGCTGTAATTGTTGTTGTGTTGTGTTTACGCAGGAGTTCGCAGACAAACAATCGGATGCAATTAAATTCACTGTCATCACTCATCATCACTGAGGAGGCAAGAGGGGGGAAGGACGCACACAAGGCCAAGTCAAGGTTGACTGAAGGAGAACAAGATCACTCGCAAAGCCATAAAGTGAACTCTAACTTGATAGTATTTATTCTTTTCCTCATGTGAGCAGTGTATGCGTCAACACCAGGGCAAGATTACGAGTATTTGATAAAGAGTGTCCTGTACTTGGATGTTTTGACATTTTGATCAAATGAAAATACATGAGCCACTGAATTTAAATTTGAAAATGAATTAATCTTACAGACATGAGAATTTGAATGTATTTTTTTTTATTGTTATCCGTGTCAAATGAAGGTTCTTGATTGAGTTGATGAAGATGGTAATTACATTTTTTACAATTTTGGATTTTTCTTCTATTGCTTCGTATGCCTTTTCCATGAAAAGTAACACAAATGCGCAGTGGCCTCCGAGTTCCTTTTTTTATTCTGTCATTGGCACGGAAGCTGTCTTTACCGTTAGTGCCACTGTAGATAGCCTCGTTATGTTGCAGCAGTACACCAGAGGGATCTGTGAGAAAAAGTTCCAAATGAGGCAGCCATTTTGCTTTCACATGATAGCAGTCAGCAAAATAAATAAAGTTATTTCTGACATATGTACAAAAATGTCAAAGTGTCAGAACTTGACAATTCTTTACCATTATTATGATTGTATTAAGACTACAGTGCAATGGTTTTAAGTGTATTCAGGATTATTTATGCACTTGTACCCACTGATCTTAAAGTGCTACACGAGTAAACTGTGAAATTTACTCACTTTTTATGAATTTGTGTATGTATTTTCTGTTATGCACTTTTGTCTTTGTTCTTATGCAGCAACCGTATTTCAATGGGCCACCACCATTTGCTCGGTCAATAAGGGTCGAAAGTCTTTGCATAGCCTGATGTTCAGCGGAACTTCGGCTATGCGGCCAATCGCAGATGCAGCAAACAAATGAACTGACACAGGAATAGGCACATAGACACGGCACAAAAGTTTTTCTAAATGAGGATATGAGCTATACTTGCGCCAGTTTTATATATGTAGCCAATGCATGTTGTGATGAACAAAGATAGAATTAGCATTTAGTATTAGCCAAAGTTTTAGCAAAATCCGCCACCAGATTGACTGGTGTTGTTGATGCATTGTTTAAAAACTGTATGTCAGATAAAGAGGAGCCTCTTCTCTTCTCTGTTGTGGCATGGCGTAAATGAAGCGGTTTTGTTCGTAATCAAAGTCACGTGACAAAGACGACAGTTCGTCATTGATTGTAAAATAAACCGTTACAACGGCTCTGTAAGTAAAACCACTAAAGATAGTGTCCGTAAGCGCTTGTCATGGATAAATGGATAGTTCTTTTTTTTTTTTTGCTTTGTTGGCTTTGTGCATCAGGAAGGCAGGTTACTGTATCGTTGTCATTGTTGTTTGTTCTTTGTTAAACTGATGAGAAAAAATGAGGATGTGCTCATGGTAATAGTGTGACACAGACAAATAAAAAAATAAAATGACACAAGTGATTTAAAGCATTGTGTGGAAAATTGCCCAATAGAGGAAGTCATATTTTAAATGACAAAGTGATATCAAACATGTTTCAATTGATGATTTTTTTCATCTTATAATCAACCGATGAATTACTAAAGAAATGGACAAAAGAAACACAACTTTTTTGGGGGAGGGTGGTCGGGTTATTTATTTCGATCCTTGTGTTACTCTGCATTTATTTGTTATTTTAAGATTCATGCTGAAACACTCATGCCATTTGTTAACCTGTTAAATGTGTTTACATTGTGTTAGCATTAAGCTAGCTAGCTACGACGGAGCATATTTTTCCTTAAATACGGTCTACACATATAATTGTCTTCATTGTTTGTTTAGTTTTACAGTAAACATTAATAGTGAGTCAACAAATTGCACGGAAAGCAAATCGTTACTCTTTTTGAAGAACAGTTATCTACCCGCTACACTACACACAGCGGGCCCATAGAAGACAGAAAAGTACACTACGTATGCGACAGGCTGGTATCGAGCGTCATGGAATTGGAGAATTTTTATGAGTTTGACTACAGACGTAGAGTATCAGTGTTGGTGCATCCCCAGTGTGTATGTATTAGGCAGTGAGTAGAAATGTGTTTGCAAATGCAGGCTTGCATTGCACCTCACCTCTGTAGGCATCCTGCGTACACGTGGAGGTGTGTGCATAGCGTGCTAAAAGCTGCCCTGCAGACCGGACCTGTGGAGTCTTCAAAGGAAGAGGAAGTCAAAGTGGGGGGATTTGTTCAGGCTTATTTGGCAACCTGGGATTTGAATTGGATTCTGGGAGGCATTCATAACACATTTGAAAACGTTACATTGTGAGATTTCATGTTTAATCCCCATAATAATGTATTTTGGGCAGAATGGTCACAGCGTTTGCACTAGTGTGACTATTTATGATTCATCAAATGTTTTTTTTTTGGGAGTGTTGGGGCACTGTGAGGTGCTGGAGAGCTCTTGAAGAGGAACCTCTTCCCACTTTAACCTTCCTTTCCACTGCGTTTTGTTTATCTGACCTGAATATGTGATAGGGTCAGTGTGTGGGCTTCCACTGGGATTCTCTTTGACCCCCCTCTCTTACAACCCACTGTGGATTAGACCTCCCTGAAAGGGAGCACTAGATGCGCACTTTATTCACCTCGATGGTTTAATAGAAGTGAATCATTATTTGGCATTTCTCTTTATAATTTATGCAAAATAAATATATTTATCCCCCTGAACCCATTAATACAAATCCTTCTTAATGAATGGAGAAAAATATGAAAATATATATTGGCATGGCAAGCTAGTTTTATTTGTATAGCACATTTCATACACAAGCCAACTCAAAGACAAAACATTTATAACCCCAGCAAATAAATGAATAGATAAATACATTTTATATATATATATATATATATATACACATTTATCTATTTTTTTAAATATTTTTTTTTGTTGCTGTTATTGATGATTTGACTTGATTAATTGCCGTTGTTAAATTGTGAGCTTATTTTACATCTACTGCTTTGCCCTCTCTCACTCTCGGTCTTAGTTACATCATATACAACCTCCTTATTTCACAAAAAGCCTCCTTTTTGCTAGTTATTGTTATATAGAACTAATATATGCGGTTGTATCTTAAAATCAAAGAGTACTAAATCTAATCTAAAGTTGTTGCAGCTGTTTATTGATGAGTCATAATCAGTTTTGAATGTCATTTTTGAGCTGTCGCGGACATTTAGAGACCTGTTTCACTCAAGAGACTTTAATAGGTTGGCGTGAAAACGAGAGCTCAAGCTGCCAGAAATGTTTCACCCACCAAAGACTTTTCATTTTGTTCTGACAGGGTCAGAGAAGTATTAACGTACAGAGTAACACCGTAATATAGTAAGAAGTTGGACCAAAAAGAAAACATTGTAGAGCAGAATGGCTTTTACTTGTGTTATTAAGTGTTGTTAATATGTACCCCTCTCTTGTAGCAAAATTAGGTTGTGAAAATATCAGAAAACAGTTCAATTGCTAATTACAACCAAGCAACACAAATGATTAACATGTATTACTCAAAGTGCCTTATTATATTTGTAAAGGTTAAGGAATAAAGTAGCCAATCAGTGCGTTGATAATTTCAGTACTTTCACATCACTTATGCGCTGAAACTGCGAGCGCGCGTGTATGTTTGTGTGTGTTGTGTTTCTCTGTCCAAACACCACTTTGCTTTGAATGACACTTTGGCGATGTCCCCGGCTTCCCACTTGGACTTCTCAAGTGTACCCCCTGTTAGTGCCAACAGTGCCAATTCCTTCCCACTCTTTAATATCTCTCTTTGGGCCCTCTCTGGCTTTCACCAGTGAGGGCTCCTCTGTGACAGTTGGACATCGTCGTCGCTTTTTGGGAGACCACGGCGGGTGCTTTCCCATCCTCGGGCCTGTGGGGAATCTGTGATGGCTCGCCTGTCAGCCGGCCCCTCCCCTGCAATTAGGAGAGTAAACACAGCGCGAGGCTCGGCTTGAGGGACAAGAGGAGTGAACGGGGGAGGGCGGGGAGGGTGCCTTACGGCTCCTGTCCTACTGCTGCTTGAGTTGTCCACCAGCAGCTTCGGATTGAGAGAAATAGTCATCAGATGATGTTGAAAGAACGAGGAGGAGAGATTTAGATTATTTTTGGGGGGTGGCGGGCACTGAAGTCAACCCATGCTTAAGAAACTTACCACTCTGATGGCGTCACTCGAATATTTTGTGTGATTGTGAATATATGTTGACAGAGCTGAATGCACATGTCAAATAGAATGAGGAGTGTAACTCTGGTTAAAGGGGAAGTCAAGTCAAAAATGTTCTTTTCAGAAATATGGTATATGCACCCCCGCTAGCCTTAACACAGCATTCTAATGAGTTAATTATTTTTGCATTTGTGAAACAAGAATTGAGCAGAAAAGTCCACTCCTTTTTATCCATCTCAAAAAGGACATCCTGCTCATTACACACCCAAATTATCTTGCAAACCCGATACCAGGATATAAAAATGTATAAGAATACATTATCTCTGTCAAAAGGACACCTTTAAGAAAAAAAAACCAAAAAAAAAAACCACGCAAGTGTGAAAGATGATACAGACTTGTATTCGTACCCATCTTCTAATATATCAGCATGAGTGTGAAGGCTTGCTTTTTAGCATTCAATTAAACAAGAAATCAGAACATGAAAAGATGAAGAAAAACTTCAGTTTTAGTGGTAGTTGTCAAACAAGGACAGGTACAGTAATAAAATTAAGTACAATGGTGGTAGAAGACAATATTTGTGTGAATGCTCATCTTTCAGCATTCACACAGTATTGCTGTGTGAATGCTGAAAGACGAGCATTCACACAATGATGTTAAAATAAAATGAGAACAGTGCTGTTGTATTTACATATGAGCATGTTTGTTTTCTATCAGACAGTCACAATACAAAGCAGCCCACCTCTAATCCTCTTCTCCGCCCCCCTTTCTTCTCCTCCTTCTTTACCTCTCTCCTGGTTGCTGGGGGGACTGGTCAGTAGCTTCTGGAATTTTTGTGGGCTGGACTTGTAGAGCACAGAGCTCGAGACCAGCTTAGTGGTGGTGGAGGTGCTGGGCCACCCCAACCGTCACGAAGCCCCTCCAGTCTCCCCAGGCAGGGAGGCCGGCTGCGGGAATGACACGGCCGGGAGGGGAGGAATGTTTGTGGTAGACCTGCCAGCAAAATGCCATGCGGCGAGCGACGAGCATTCTACACACAGAAGAAGAGATCTTGGCCAATGGAAGCTCATCCTGTCAGTGTCATTTCACTTGCGGAGGAAGCGAAGTGAGCTGCTTGTCATACACGCAGACACAGTGGCACCACATCTGACTGCTGGGACCTTTGTGACTTAAAGTCGGCCCCTCTCGAACAGAATGCACCAAATATTGTGCATGGTTAGTTTCAATTGAACTCACTCAAGTGTACATCAACCACCATCTGTCTCCATTACGCGAGCATGATCACATGCGCTAGTTTCTGTGTAAGTACATTTTAAATCAGATGGTGTGCATCAGTGTGTACATGTGGTGGACAGGGAGAGCGCAAACGGTGGGGTCCCGGTGCCATTGCCAAAGTTGTTTTTTTTTTTGCCTGGTCCAGCGAGCCATGCTGCAGCATCATGGTCCACAGCATGCAAAGACATGGGGCAGATGGGTGCAGTGTAGCAGCACAACCCCCTTTCTCCTCCCAAATGTGAGGCAGCAGTCGTGGGAATGGCACCGAACGAGATGGAGTGGATGTCCATGGCTGAGACAGAAAAAAACTGTTGGAGCGCGATTGGGGTTTGCTTTGAAATCCAAGTACAGGGGCACGAGCCCAGGGAGGAGAGGCAGCGTGGCCCAGCGCCTGCTTAGACAGGCAGTCACCGCGCTGGGCCACCGTCCAGCCCGGGCCCCCTCCCAACCCAGACAAGCCCGTCTGGCCCGAGCTTACGGGAGTCAGGCGGCCGACCCCCAGTGGACCCTACATTACCGGGGACCCTCTCAGAGACTCTTATGATTTCCAAACAGCAGCAATCCCACCCACTCTTGGAGTGGGGGGAGGGAAGAAGGGGTACCTCCTCCAGCACCCAGGCCTCTGGATGGACGCCCGGCGTAGTCTGTCACTGATGATAACCCCCACCTCACTACCAGTTCATTCAGCCTTCAGGGCCTGTGCAGGTCCACAAATCGTCATGGCAACAGTGGCATGGCAATGTGAGTGGGCAGCAAGCCAGGTGCTGCCAAATTGGGATGAGGGAGGACATTTCGGGGGACTTCTTAATCCCTTTACCTTTATGATGTGTAAGCTAACAACTACACTAGACTTCTGACGTTTAATTTTCTTTTTAATCAAAAAAGGAAATAATGGAAATTAAATTAACTCATCCAAACTGTATACGTTTTAAATATATAAACAAGATTTGAATTATTTTTGTGATACGAGTGTCTTACATTGTTAAAGATAACTCAACCTCGAGTTGATAGCATTAGTTATTGTATCAGAGCCAGGGATGGGCATCCTTAAATATGCATAGAGCTGTTTGAATTTATTTTATTTGGTTAAAGCTTACTTTCAAATAATGTAGCCGACTTGAGTACTCATATTTATAAAATCAAAGCAAAATTTGTAACCTAAAATGCGAACCAAAACTGATGTCTGCTTTGAAGTTTTATCATTTTTTCGTGCCTAGATGCATGCAGTCAGCTTTCATCCTGACTAAAGAAAAGACTGTTTCACTTAACGCGATAATGTAAAATATATATTTGTAATTTAGCAGCATTTTACCTACAAGTACATCTTAGCGCCAGGCGATTCTGATGCACATTTTGTGTGACAAAACAATAAACAAAATAAAAATGTTGGTTTTAGTATTACAAGGCCAATGCCATCTTCAAATTTGGTTTTAGTATTACAAGGTCACTGCCATCTTCAAATTTATTGCCACAATTGAATGTGCAAGTGCAAACTAAATTGAAAATAGACTGGAATTGAATCCTCAATTTGTTTTGCAAAGACAACAAAAAGCAGCAAGAGAATTATTGACAATTGAATATTTATGAGCTGAGATTTTCAATTTTCTTTGTAGCAATAAGTTTCATTTCCTGTTTTATTATCACACTTTTTCTGCCCCCCCCCAAAAAAGCCAAAGAAAAAGCAACATATCCTTGTGTGACATAATGTGCTACTTTAAAAAAAAAAAAAAAAAATGTCCGCAAACATTTTGGTATAATTCCAAAGTGTAAAATTTGTTGCTTGTTTTGATTTTATAACACTCTGCATTACTTTGAATCCTCTGACTTATTTTTACAGGCACTAAAAAACATCCTACACTTTGTTTTGCATGTTTAAAATTAAACCTTGAGGGAAAAATTGACCTGATACATTGCTTTTGTGTTAAAAGAGACCTTGTCGCTGCAACATTAAGCTTGCGTAAACACAAGTAGTTCAACGACATTCACAGCAGCCACCTAAAGTTGACTCCACGCCCACTCTAAGCCACTGGGAAGACTCTATAAGTGGCGGGCCGCTGTTTACCGAAAGTGGATATCTGCTGTTTGTTTTCTTGTTCTGCTCCCCAACAGTAAACATTGCCTGGATTTCCTTGAGTGCTGTTTTAAAATGTGCATGTTGGTGCGTGTGCGCCATGTGTTATATTTGCTGATAACAGGATTTACTCCAATTGCGTCTCACCAGTTGAGAAAGGTTAATTGTCAGCGCAACCGGTAGAATAGCGACATGCAATAATTATTAGCCCGAGTTGCTTTATTATTTAGGGATGCTAATTAGGCATTAACAATGCTCTCCTTTTTGGATCACCACTTCAATTGAGTGTCGAATCGCGTTAAGTTTACTTTGACATCCATTTATCAAACTAAAGGAATGCTGTTTTGTAGATGTCCTTACTGTGTTTGTGACTATGAAACTGAAGAGTTATTGATCCCAAAATTAGCGTGGGGATTTGGAGAGATTGCTCCATGGAGTGCTTCTTCGTTTTAGCCAACATGAGGACAATGCATTGTATTATTTATTTATTTTTTGCTAGTTTTAATGGTTTGGTAATTCTCGTGTGCATCAAAGAGGAGCGATTAATACATGTAAAAATGGGAGGGGGGGTGTGCACTTGAGCATAGATTTGAAATCTATTCTCAGCAATGCTCCACTCTGAGAGCGAGTGTATTTTGTGTGTATTGAGTGCGGCAGTAAGACGAGGTGGAAAGTGACATGGAACGAAAGCAAGAGATCAAGGCATGGCTGCCAGTGCATGTCATTGCCCTACACTCTCATCAAATAGCCCCGTGCTGCTTGTGTTGCTGCCCAGACGCAAATTAATTTGGACGCATTGAAAGACTGCAGAGCTGGAGACTCATCTCTGGCCTTTAAAAAGAAAAGACACCAGCGGAGAGCATTTCTCCAGCAAAGGGGGTGTGTGACGATGGCTTTCAGTGGACTGTCTGGAATAAGATGGGAGGGAACACAGGACATGCTTCAATGTGCTTGTCCTGCTATGATGACAAGATGGCTCAGCCACCGCTGTGCCACCAGCCAACCGGGCCCTCCCCCACTTGTACTCCCCCTCAGGACAGCAGTGAGGTGGAAGGGAGCGGAGAGGCGAGGCAAGGGAGTGGACGATTTATGGTTAGCCGCCGTTTAATCTGCTCTTTGGCTCACAGCAGATTCTTTCACTACATACCCCACACCCGCTTTAGCTCGAATCTGGACCTTCTCATCTCTAGGTGGGCTTCATATGATGGCGAGGAGGTGGGGAGCAGGTGGGGGTGCTCTTGTGACCAACTGTAATGGAACATGACTCTTTTCACACAGGCCAAATTGGATGTGCATTTGCAGTCGTAATAAATTCGCTATATTTAAATAGCACAAGAGTAATAAAATAGTTAATTCAAGAGTACAAAGAAGTTCAGCGCTATAAGACTCTGATTAAAAATGAAGATGCATTTAAGGTTACCCAAGTTGTCTTACTGCTTATCTGATGTAAAGTTTGGTGTTTAATCCAAAAACGACCATTTCTGATAAGAGAAACAGGCATCTGGGAGGCCACTGTCAAACACAACTTGTTGACTTCTTCCATAAATTACATGAATGACATCATATCCCATAAATGACAACAACACAATGTTCTCACACGGTTACTTTAGTCAATTTATTCATATAGTCGCTGTCCAGCAGAAACCTTGTACGTCCAAATATGGTCAAATTCATTTTTTTTCACAAATTGCTACTAATGGTCCATCTTCACATCCTCTGTATTTTTTAGCCAATTTATATTAAAGGCTCAAAATCGCCGGGAAAACAAATGCAAACACAAATACACTGCCGCTCTTGAACGCAACATTTGTGGAGTGTTGCAGAAGTCTGGCTAAACTACTGTACTTCACTTTCCTCGCCCTGTGCAAGCTGTGTGGTGTAATTGTCACCTTTATTTCACATCTGGATGGGCTTTTTTGTTGTTGACACTAATGAGTGAAAAAGTAAGGTTTGCTTGATTAAGTTATTTGTTTAAAATCTCGTGTCACGGAGGTAAGCCTCCGTGACATATTATTGGCCACTTAATAGACAAGATTAGTTGGCTCATTGTTTTATTTATTGCATCAGTCGTGCACTTTAGGCCTTTAAGAAAGTTTTTTTCTTTTTTCTTTTTGTAATTTTGTTGATGAGAGTACCTCTTGCTACATCGTGTGCATTACTATCAGTTGCCAAGCTAAATTCTGCAATTCTACTTTTACTTTTTATCTTGCTATGCACGAGTTTGTCATGATGTCACCAAACGATCACGTGGAGTGTTGATTGGCAAAAGGTAATTGTTCTATAAATGGCCAACATGGCGTCAGCGGGCCACACACCTTTATTTTCTTTATTTAATAATGTCGTGTAGTGTTGTGTTGTGTTGTGTTACCGGCTGTACATACAGCTTTGATAAGGCTAATCCTAAAGGCTTTTACAGCATACCAAAGAATCCCAAAGCTCATCAAAACGCTTTGGAATGCAGTAAAAAAAAAGGAAAAACTACCCACAGCAAAAGTGTGCTCGAGCATAAAAAAAAAAATGTTGCACAAAAGTTGTGAGCATTTTATGTGTCATCAATTTAAAATTGTATCATGTGAGGTGGCTGTGGCTGGCTTTTTTGGAAAATTAATATTGTGAACATGAGCCTTGTCGCTACAGTTAAGTTACCTACAATATGTCAGCTTGCTTCTTGGCTATTTTCATTCTCGAAATTGCTCATCTTTTGTACTCTGCTTTGCACATATTTTTTCACATTTGCATGTAATACGAAGAAGCCTCCTTTGCACATATTTTCTATATGTAACAACTAAATCAAAGTGAGTAAATTCCCGGCTATAATGTTCTCATTTTCTTGTTTATACCGTATTTGACTGTTAATTATTTTGCTGATAATTAAAAACCTGTTTACAGTAAAGTTCAAAACGAGTGAAGTAGACTGATTGCTATTTTGCAATTTTGTACCTCCATGATCACATATAAACTTATCCTGGACAAGGAAACTGTACATTTGGCAATTTGCTGACCCTCTCATGGTTTTGGATTTTCAGATTTGAATTTGGGACCTGCCACTCTTTAAGGTTTGTTTACAAATATGTCAGAAAATAGGCAAAAATATTCAGTTTTCCTAAATTCAAGCTGATGTCCATATATGTATTGTTCTGCTTAAAGTGAATTTCAACCCCAAAATAATATGTTCCATGCAGTCCCACTAATCTAAACACGATATTCTGATTAATGTTGTGTTTGTGAAATAAGAATTAAGCAGCAAAAGCTCCAAATTTTTATCCATCACAGGGTGCGGCCATTTTCCCACCGTGTTTTTTTTTCTAGCCCCCCTTGTAGGTGCTCCTCCTTTTAAAATAGATGTTGCGAAAAACTGCCAAAATAACATGATCACAGGCTAAATGTGTTGATGCTCGCTGATTTGCAATCTCTTCTGGAACGATAAGGTCAAGCTCCAAAAAGCAAATTTATAAGATTTTTTTCCCTGAAAATTTGGGACAAAATCTGATAAATTGTTCAACTGTCGAGGATCGACAGCTCCTCTATTTTAAACTGTCTGAAACTCAGATGAAATGTAACATCCGACTTGCGGCTGCAGCTGGACATGCGTCGGTGAGGGGGTAGGCCAAGGCAGGGGTAGGGGGACATCTTGCGCTTCAGCGGACCCTCGTCAGCATGTCGTTAACCTCCCAGGGCTTAAGGGGAAAAGAATCAGCCCTGTGTGTATGCTTAAAAGTCAGGGTTTGTTTGCGAGGTGCCCGGGGAGGGTCGGACCCCCCTGCTGGAGGACAAGGTAACAAAACAGCAGCATGCTAAGTGAGGGGGTGGGACTCACCGGGTGCTTAGGCAGCTATCTTAAGTCGCTTCGATGAAGTCTAACACAATTGTTGTGAAAATCGTAACAAAAACAAAATAACTCGCGCGACTTGATGCAGGTGTAATACAAACCGAGTGGAGCACGGATTCGGGGGGTGGGAGGATATGGAATGATTTTGTAGTATGAATTTGTAAATTAAACTAGTGATTTTTCTCAATAAAGAACTCAAAATAATGTCAAATGAGGACATAACAAATTTGTTGCCGTGTGTTTTTCGTGACGTTGTCAATTTACTTTCATTTGATTCTGTTTCTGTAATGTTCCCGAATACTTCAAACGATGTCAAAATAAAGCATATTGGCCCAAACTATTCCAAAGTGTTTTCAGTCAAGTACTTTTATTTTGAAATATATATTTATTTGGAGTGGGTTTCTTTGCTGTTTTGTGCATGAACTCAGTTTGTCACTTGTTACGCTCTTCCAAATTTGTGTGCGCTTGATCGCTTGAATCTAGTAAAAGCGCAGAAGTTTGTTTGACCAGTGCAGGTAATTTCATTAAAAAATTATCATTAAAAAACACGCTTGGATCTGATGTCACGTGAAACTTTAAGCGAGCACATCAGCATATACGGTCCTATATGAAAAGTGAAATGGAAAAAAAAAAAAATCCAATACTTTCTGTTTCTGTGTCCCAAACTTGCCAGTGTGAGTGCCACTCAGGGTGAGTTAATGAGATGGAGGGGGGGGGGTGAAGGGGTTGAGGGGCTGGGGGGGATTCAGAAGCAGAACAAGAGCTTGGTAACTTTTGTAGTCTTGTGATCAAACACCAGTGGTGACTCTGCAAACTTCTATCCCCTCTTTTCAGGATTTCTTCTTTCTGTGCACCCCCCCTCCTCCTTCTTCTCTACAGTAGTCATGCCCCTCACCATTTTTCTACATCTTATCCCTTTTAATTAGAAAGCAAATTCTGCAGCCTGCAGAGACCTAATCCCCTACAAGGCAACAATGCACAGAGTGGCTTTGAACAGCCCGACCTGCAACCCTCAAACCCCCCCCCCCCCCCCCCCAACACCCCACCCTGCTGGACTTTCATGGGGAGATGGCAAAGGTGGGGGCGGGGGGATGTTTTCTTGCCCGAACATTATTACTTAAAGATACATGGTGCTGCTACTCTATTTCCACAAGCGCATATTTGCATTTTCAGAACGTTAACAGCAATTAACAACTAAATGACACGCAACGTGCGCGTGTGTATGTGTGCCAAGTGAATCTATCTCGCCTGGGCCGCTGATTTGCATATATATTAATGTCCCTTATTGTATAGATTAGATCCCATTAGTTGTGGCGAGTGCGCTAGAAGGTGCAGCCAGGATGGAAAAAAGTCTTGTTATTATGTTTAAATTCATGTTTAGATTGGAGGGGAAAGAAAAAGAGGTGAGGCCTCGGGAGCAAGGTTAAGGGTGATTAGAAACTCGGACTATACTGACAAAAGGTTCAGATTAGATTCTTTAAGCCCAAAAGGGCAACGTCTTTTTAAAATAGAACTCCATTAAGGCCGTCTGTATCAGCCATTACCAGCATTCACTTCTTAATAAATGTCTATCTGGATGGAGCACAGTGTGCTGAAATTAAACTCGTCCAGTTGTTTCTGGAGTCAATTTAGCAGCAGTTTAAAAATTTGAATCCAGCAAAACACTTTTTATAATTGTTATTTGTGTTATTACTTTCGGTGTTGAATGCTTATTATCCTAGACCAGGGATGCCCATTGCGTCGAGTATCGTACCAGTAGCACACGATGGGGGTGTCGCTCAATCCCATGGCATTAATTCAATCATTGCCAGCCTTCGCAATTTTATACTACTTGCCTGTTGTGAAATTTGCACCTTTATTGTCATACATGCCAGCTACCTGGGAAAACTAGCAGTTTCCATTTTTATTCATCTACTCTAAACTTAATCATAAAGTATAAAAATGTTTAGGGGATCAATTAAGCCAAGTATTTCCATACAGACTGGGCGGAGGATTTTTCTTTGGGGTCTTCGCGGCGTCGTGTCTTGCACTGGCTGCAAAGCGATCAGTCAGGGGGATGCCGGCAATGCACTTGGGCACGCGACAGGAAAGTATAATTTTTCAATTTGCAGTATATTGGAACGTGCAACAACCTTGTGCTGTTACGTAATGTTCCACTTTGATTATTTGCCACACAATTGTACAATTTCTCTTGTGAGGTATCAGTCAGAGCAAAAGCACATATTACATTTTTCCTAATTCATTTACCAAGTGTTCTTCCTCTTACAGAACAAACCAAAATCTGCCTGTCAATGTCAAGATTATACAAGCAGAGCACAAGTTTGAAAGTGCAAGTGTAATAAATCACAAGTTCAGTGATGTGTGTTTAAGTATAAGTAATTATCCATTAGAATCCTCCGTGTTGTCTGTGTATGAATCAATGTCTTCAGTCAGTGTATGGAACTCATTTACAGTCGACATCCTTTCTTCAATTTAAATCTTTCAGCGCCGTCACCTTTCCCCTCTCACTGTACCAATGTTGTCTTAAAGGAGATCAAACACACTCTTATTGACACACTGAATGATCTTTCACAGGAAACCAAAGCCATTACGTTAAATAACTTCATTTAGCCCCCACATTAATCATTGCTTACCTAATTAGCATTGATAGAGATGCCCTGAGCAGGGATTCATTTACTCAAGGCCCAATTAGTTCCCCACACTGTCACTCTGTCTGTCACATGTTGGTGCGTGTACATGTGACAATGAGACAACTGTGGAGTGGGCTGCCTGGATGAGCAGACAACGACAGCGTGGGTCACACTCTTTGCCTGAGGCCATTTTATTGCTCTCCTACTCAAGGGTTCCGTTTAGTAAAAAAAGCTACTTAGGCATTATTCTAATCCCACCCCAACTATTTTTTTTAACATAACTCAGGTTTTAACTGATGGGATTTATGATGGCTTCTAAAACTGTGATCCATAGTCTTTGATAGATATCGTCAATAAAGGTGAACAATGTATAGTATGAGTGCAAGAAAATAAAAGTGAAACATTGCATGACAGTCAAAGTGAATTATTTCTCCCTCGGTTTGAATCTTGGTGTGGGACTGATTGCTGGAGATAAGTTTCGAACTTGCCGAGCACTGTTTAGGTGCCCTGAAGTAAGGCACTGGACCCCAAGATGATTGACGGGTGCAACATTTTTTGGCCCTGTTTTATTATAGAGATTTTATATCTAGATATATAAAACCCACACGCAATGTGACTATGTGATTAATGTTTGTTTTGTACTAACGTTCATGTGTTCACTACTAACTCAAGTGGATTTGTGCTAATTCAGAGATGCCAATCATTATGGCCCCGCGTCCCATGTGAGGTTGCACATTTCGAGACGCTGCATTATTAAGACGACATCGTTGTTTAATGAGCTATAACAACACATTAGCATGTCAAAACAAATGACTTTGATTCGATACGTCTGTATTTCTGTGAGCATTTCTGTTGTTCCCCGAGGCCTGCACTGGCTTCGACGCGCTGCTCCTTCCACATATGGGGTGTGGGGGGGCAATGCAAGTCACGGTGAGGACTGTTGGGACTTGCAGGGACGAGCGCCTCAATGGGATGTTTTTTTTCCCTTCTTGTACAGTTTTGTTGTCTAAATGTTTTACAAACTTAATTGGCATTCCCCGAGGAGTGCCGCCAGCTGTCGGCCCGATGGCGGGGGTTCCTAATTTGGTGCACGGCGAAGGCTCGCTGCTGGGGTATAGCTAGCAGAGCGTGCAACACCCCGCTCACTGCGCATGGCCTGATCGAGCCTGGGGTTTGTTTGTTTTCACTTCGTTTGTTCGGCAACTGGAAGACTTTAACAGCTGCCATCTAACAAGCAGAATGTAGATCAAATCAAATACACTGTGATGCTCCACTGAGGCATTGGAGAGACAGTCGGACCATCGGGGAAGCTGGCATTTGAGCTGTTGTACTTCATGAGATGGTACATGATCACAGCTAGCTTGTTGACTGGAAGCAAAAATTTATTCCATCAAAAATACAAAAAGTTACAGACGATGATTACCAAGGGCTCACTTCCTCGCCGTAACTTCTTGCTCCTCTTCTGACCTGAAGATCAAACCAATTAAGTCTCCACACCACCCTTTCATTTGGACAATCTGATGCCACTGGAGGATTTCAGAGGTCAAGAGACCGATTAAAAAAATAAAGTTGAACTTAACTTGGTTTTCGTTTGAAGAGCTAATTCAGATAACAGATGGGAGCAAAGCGCTTGAGAGCATTAAAGGTTTACTTGAGAAATGATAGGGGATAAGAAACTGAATTGGTCAAAGTATGGCACGTGGGCCACATACGGCTCATGCATGGACTCTGACCGTAAAATAGAAAAAATATTTAAATTGAAGGTGGGTGGCCCCCATGAAATAAACCACACAATAGGAATGCCAGCGCTATTATCTGTCAACTTTTAAACATTGACCTGCATTCTTTTTTTAGCCTGTGTGTGCATGAGTGTCCTCGTGTGTTTGTGTGTGTGAGTGTGTGTTCATGCCTTTACAAAGTAAGAGGCACTGGAGGAGCACAATTCGGGTCCCCTTACAGTAAACCCCAAAATATAAATAAATACATCGGGAAAAAGTGGTATTCAGTATTCAGTCAAGTTATAGGAAATAAAGTCTTCACAAAGCATTGCCAGCTAGTGAGTATGAATGCAGGAAAGAAAAAGGTACGATGGTGATCAAAAGTTCACACGCACGTTGCCTAAAGTTAACAGAGGTGACATGCGGGGTTCTCTTAGGTCAAACCATGCCAGCGTGCTGCGTCTGAAATGCGTGTTGACTCTGTGCACATTATCACCAAGGCGTGGCGCTGCATAGTCACACAGGATAATCAGGCCGCCGTGACGGTGCCACAGCAGGAAATGTAAAACTTGCTGGTTTTTCAAGGGTAAACAGGACTCATCTTGTGGTGATGACCCCGTGCTTTCACATCCACTCGCACGTTTGAATCTGTTTGATATTTGGTGTGCTTTCCGAAAAGGATACACATCATGCTCGGAATAGTAGATTTGTGTGAGCCATCACTCCACCAAGCAGTGCAGTTCGCTTCAGTTTGCCACGGTACACTTTAGAATCTAAAACCCGATGTATTTTTGTTTTCATCACATAGAGCTTAGGTGGCATGGTGACAGCGGCCACAGGTGGCAGGCTGGAGATCTTGATTGGGAAATTAATTAAATGATGAGTGCATTACTTCATTTAGACATGATCTTCCAATAAAGAGGAAAATTTGTTTGATTTCTTCAAACAAATCCCAAATCTAAAATCTTAACGGCAAGTTATAATACCTTATTAAGACTTGCCATTATAAAATCTTAATTAACTATTAACTGTCACAGAGATATCATAAGAAGTTTGAACCACCGTGAAATAAACAATCCTAAAAACAATAAAACTTAAATGCCCTTTGCTGATTCACAACAGACACCGTGCCAAACCTCCAAAAAAGCAAAAGACACTTAGGGAGTTGATTCTTCAGCTTACTGTTCTCAAGTCAAAGTCTCAGATATGGCAAGTTCTCATGTAAATAGTTTTTCATTTTTGTAGGATTCAGAATTGTATTATTCCAGGGGCATTACTATAGAAGTTCCACATTACATTGCAAGTACATTTGACGTTTTACGATACTGTACTACACAACCACTGCAGGCAAACCTCATCAGTTACTTTCCTTACTTTTTCCCCAGCTTTCTTTTCTTAAACAAGAGGCCAGTTGTGGAGGATGTAGTGGGGATCAAGGGATCTAAGGCTTAGTAGGAGCGCTGCATTCAGGTCGCATGTGGCTGGTGAACATATGCTTGGGGTCTTTATTGGCATTCTAGAGGAGAGCCAATCAATTAGAGCTGTGTTTCCCCAGGGGCGCTTTGCGATATGCCAAATGACTTGGTCGCTGTGCATACACTCACTAACCTGCTGACTGACTGGACTTGACTCCATTAGCCACTGGGCGAAATTCCCGTCTTAAAGATACTTTGCGGGTGCTATCAGGGGAAGTTGCTGGTTATTCCAGGAGATGAGAAGTTGTTAGTGAGTGGAGCATTCAGGTTAGCGTTTAAGATGGGACCTGCACGGTCTACATTGTCAAGTGTTGTAGCAGGACAAGGAAAAGCGGTGAAGTTTTGTCCAGCAGCCTGACTGTGGCAAGGAGCACGCGGGGGTACTGCTGATTATTCAACACGTTTCTCTAATCCAGCCCTTGTGGTTGGAACCTGTGAAAGAGTCTAGTCTTTGTGCCGCAGAGGCTAATCGTGTTTTGGAAACGCCGATCGAGGCTAATCTTCTGGCCTTCCTCTAATGTGGAGCCGCTGATATCCTCTGCTGCGATAAATTAAGCTACTTATTAATCTAATTATGGTACGTTCATCCCCGCAAACTTTCATGTGACTTGGAAAGCCCCATTCATCACAAAATTCCTGGCCTATTCCGCTCCCCCTGCTTTCATAGCCAAATCTTGAGACTGGCTCCCCGCTCGTTGACTCTCTCTGTCCCGGCCGGTCCAATTAGGAGCTCTTGGGATCTTGATCTTAACCGGTTTCTAGGCTCCAGTCGACCTCTCCACTCAGACTGGGGCTCAACCCCACCCTCAAAATCACCACCTGCTTTAATCATTTTATTTCTCTCAAGTATTTTCAGTGGGGTACTACAGAAATAATTTCTGTTCCATACTGTATATAAGTGATTGTCCTTCATCCATCCTTTTGATTTTACCTCGATTCTCCCATGTTTTGCGTGTACAACTTGACTTGTCTTAAAATGAACTCCTTTATGACCTGAGGTGATTTAAAGCCTTTCTTTGTGATTGCCTGATCCCTTAACTCTATTGCCTATTGTGTGTTGCTCCGCTTTGAGCTGATGTTTCTCCTGCTGTGTTATTCCAACTTGCCTCGGTCTCCTCGAGGTGAAGAGCTTGGAAGTGAGAGCAGGATGACAGGACCCTTGCCTCCGTGGACAGTGACCCCGAAGAGAGATGAAAGGAGTTCTCGTTTGCACTTTAGCAGCTCAAACTGGGATGCAGTCAACCGTGAAGGCTCGCTTATGGATCCACCTTTCTTCTGCCCCTCTCCCCTTCCTCGTGTTCTTTCATTCCAGTCAGAGGGGAATGTCAGTGAACCCTCGTGTTTGGACCTTCTTCTGTCCCTCTTTAAGTCTTTCTAAGGCTCTCATGACATTCCATAAGGCCTGTGAGGAATTCAACGCTTGAGGGCCGTTTATACGACAGTTTCTGACAAACAGCGGATAAAAACTGTTATTTTGATGGTTCGTTTTTAGTCACTTATGTGTGAGGCTGGATTTATGCTGCAGATCTACGTGCCCAGTTACGATTTAATGCCCAATCCTTTTTTTTTTTTTGACAATCCATTTCCGCCTACCTTTCAAGTAACTAACATGACAATACAGAGGTAAACAACAATAGTTAAATTATACACATATTAAAATGTTAGAAAAAATATATAATGGCATCAATCTCACATTGATAATGTATATTCAATGCACTCACAAAGGCAACTATGAGATACATAAGTGATTTGTGTTCATATTGAGAAATGGCCAGATTCTGAATTGAGGATGTATTGAGAATATCTATATATTTTTTTCTCATTACTCTGCTGTAATATCCAAATTATGCTACTTGAGGGCAAAATTAAAGAATTGATGAAAATATTTCATCAATGTAAGGAGGACGCCATGTTTGACAGCTGCAGTTGCTTGCCGGATATAATTATTTGATCCTGTGTATGGCATACCTGAGATGGAAAATATGCTGCAGCAATCAGAGTAAATGTAGTAAAGAGTAAAAGAGTTTAGTTTCTTGATGTGATAGTGAATCGCAAAAAGAAATGCAGACAAGTTGACAACAAGTTCATGGAATTATTTGCATGCCTTATTATTCTTTTATTATTCTTTTATTTTCTAAATCTTCTTACTTTGAGCAGGTTGGTCTTAACTCCTTTAATTGATGTACCGGGTCCTTAAGGTTCCTGAAAGGCGCTTGCAAATTGAATGTATTATTATTATTATTTATTTCTACATGCAATGATAATGAATACATACAGTTTTGCAGAATATTTACTAAGTGGTTTTCTTACCAATAAAAGTGGGCCGTGCCTGAGGCACGTCACATTCACTATTTTTTCAAACGGAAACTTTTAAATTCATTATATATATATATATATATATATATATATATATATATATATATAAATATATATATATATATATATATATATATATATATATATAGAGAGAGAGAGATATCTATCTATCTATCTATATATATATATATATATATATATATATATATATATATAAAGATCAGCTGACAAAAAACTATGCACATTTAAAATCTAACAAAAATGCTCACATGTTGATTTTAGTTTCTCTTTGCACACCATCCAGGGAAAATTCCATTGCATCGCATTAAATTTCCGATAATTGAATGGGCGAAGAGGAACAGAGCAAAAGAGCCGTGTGAATGCTCTCGATGAACACGCCGATGTCTCGTACTGCCAAAGTCTATGAGAAAGGCACAGGTGGATAACTGCTGGCTCTACCGTTCCATCGCTGTGGATAAAAGGAGTTTTGTGGAAACTCTTATCATCAAAATGCATCATGACCATGGCTTATTTGTGATTTGTCACACCTGATTGGTTATCACTCAAGCATCACCAAGTACTTATTTCACAACAATTATAGAAATGTATAACAGGTACTGCATACAGTATAGAAGGCTTTCCCCAATCGTTTTCCCAATCCAAAATGACACGTAGAAAAGTTGTAAAATCAATTCCCATGACATTGATATAGGAACGAATGATCAAGGGTAACAATGAATGAATGATAAATATTAATAATTAAGAAATAAATGAGAAACTAATTCATTACAACAAACACTAAAAAAAAGAGAGTGCCTGCTTCATGACCAATAAAATAGCTTACATGGCTTCAAACAGCACATCATATCCAGGTATAATCTATGCATTAATGCCTGCTGTATTTAGGTGGCTTTCATGTTGTTCCAGTCTCAAAATTAAATGGATATGATGGGGACGTGCATGTTGTCCATTTGTGGTTACAAATAGAGATTGCACGCTGCTATCAAACTCCCATTCGATATGGAGAATTGAGTGAGCGGATGGCACCACGTTCCAAAACGGCGAGGTGATAACGACCGCAGAGGCGGGCCAGGACGCTAATTGCATGCCGAATATTTATAGTCCAGACAATTAGCTTTTGCCTTTTATATGCAAAGTAACAACAGCAGCAGAGAGGGGCGTGCATGTGTGTGCGTGCGGGTGTGTCTGTAGTGAAGTAATTAAGATGCTCTAAACAGGACAGGGACATGCAGTCTGTTGTGTTGTGATTTGTTGCTAACAAACACAATAATTACCCTGTTATTGTGGGATAATGAAGTTGCCAGTGTCCTTTTCTCTCCCTGCCAAGTGGCGCCTTAAACAATGACACTCCCACCGGCCGCTGCTGCTACTGAGGATGCGTCCTGAGGGCAGGCGTGTTGACAAGTTCAAAGTTCACTGACAAAAGTGGAGACAAGTGACACTTCTACATAATAGGGTGAATGAGTCATACAGTGCTGTAGCTAGCATGACATAATTGTGTCAGCCACCATCTGTGTACGTTAACAGTTTTTAATATGATATATACACACACACACACCCCCACACACACATATATATATATATATATATATATATGTATTAAGCTTGTAATCTTTCATTAGATACGTCACGATAAACAGGCATTCCCTCTTGATAGCAAATTTTGGTGTGAATTTAAATGAGTCGGCATGAACGATGTCACAGTTTTGTTCTGTGAAGGCAAAACGCAGACCCAAAGTAGAGAGAAACAGTATTAAAAATAACATTTTTTTCACCAAAAGCATAAAAGGCATGTGGAATTGTCAAAATACTAAATTAACGAAGTCCAAAAAGCAAGGTTTAAAGTAATAAGTAAACTTGGAGAATCAACTTTAACAAATGACAAACATGACGCGGCAGCAACAATGAACTGCCAAAGTACAAGAAAATTGACAATGAGACACGCAGAGAAAGGAATCCGATTGGTCGGCACAAGGAGCAGGACTGATGCGAACAGGTGGACATGAAAACCTAATGAGTGAAAAATGAGTGAAGAATGAAAAAAATTGGACACGGATAAAACATGGCAAAACTAAACTAAATCGAATCAAAACAAAGTCAACAAAAACACCGATCATGACACACGTCTGCTTGTGATTGCAGGTTCATGTAGCGCCAACAATGCCGTCTAGCAGGATTAGGTGCTGCCAGAGCTGATTTGATATTTGTAGCAGATAGTGCTTGTAAGTACGCCTTTGTTGTTGCCTTCTATTGTGGCCCAGATTAAGGCGGACCTCCTCTTCATCATGCTGCTCCAGCGTGGTAATAACCTCGATAAGGCTCCTCTTTGATAGAATCATTGCTGGACATTTACTCTCCCTCCTTGTTACTTGTCACTCTCTCTTTGCGCTTTGCTTCTTTCTTACATCCTTCTGTCATCTTTGTATCTCTAATACCTGTCAGTCAAATACCTGTTCGTGCATGATTTCTACTATTGACGACCATAAAATAGTTTGTTTGCAACTGTATATGCATGGGTGGGCAAACTTTTTGATTGGCGGGTCACAAAGGGTTTTAAAATTTGACAGAGGGGCCAGACCAGGAGCAGATGGACGGAGTGTTTTGGTAACCTCACCTCATCTGAGAAAAAAGATACATTTAATTTTAAATGTAAGTGAACAAAAGCATTACAACAATATGTATGTCTTACCACAATATTTAGAAAATAAAATGTTAATTCATTTAATTTTTTTCAAATTCGGCAGGCCGGATTAAAACGTCTAACGGGCCGCTTGTGGCCCCCGGGCCATAGTTTGACCACACATGGTATAAGAATAGTTTACATCATTTATCCAATCATCCGTCCAGTCCAGATTATGGCAGAGGAGAAGCCATTGTAAAATTGTTCTGCCGACATTGGGAGGGACTTGACTGGTCGGAGCTCAGTGCAAAGATTGAAACTTTTTCTTAGGATGAAAGGCCTTCTTGAGGTCTTCTTGAGAACTCTGTACTCAAAAGCCTGACAAAATTTGGCAAGCATTTTTTTTTTTACTCGCCTAGATTTGAAGAGTCAGTTTTAGGGTCATATTTGTTATTTAAGTGTCTCTACAAAAAGAGTTTGTGGAGGATCTCTCCTGACCAAATTAGACCAAAGGATCGAGATTTCCGCAGGAAGTTTGAATAATGTCGCCATGCTTGTGAGGATTTTCTTTAGGTACTGTATCTTCCACCTACATTCAGAAAACATGTATGTTATGTTCACCGAGGAGTCTTAACTTTCCATTGCTGTGAATGTGAGTGTGTTTTTATCGTTGGATTTGGCCCGGAACCCGTTTTTCTAAATTTGCCCAATTAATTGTTTTTTTCTAGATATTGATGCTGTTGATCGATCCCCAGGTGGGTCTATTGTGTTTAGAAATTCTTGCCCAATCTATGGTGTTGGAAATGATTTTCTCTCCATTTGACCAAGCAACACGAATGTGTCAACATTTTTTAATTGTTTCCAGAAAAATGATGGTTTTGGACATATGAGGATTCTTATTCTTATCCCAGTAAATATGCCTTATGTTTGGCTTCAGGGTGTGTCCTGGCTCTCACCCAAAAGTCAACATTGAGATCTTGTCAGTGCTTGTTTGTGAACAGTGCCTGCTACGTATAATGACTCAGCAAAAAAAAAAATTAAAATAAAATAGAAACATGAAATTCTCCGCAAGGTCATATACACATCCAGGTACTTCGACGCGATTCATACTGTACTTCAGGAAATTATTTGACACATTTTGTTCATCCCAAAAAATATATATATACATTTATTTGTTTCCAAAGACACATGACCCAAACCGAGCGGGTATCAAACAACCAACCCTCTGCCAATAGAGCCAGCATGGTTTGCCATGCCACTCTTTAATAAAAAGCACATGGCAGCCTGCCTGGTGTTTGCCCAAAAGCACTTGAAGGACTTTAAGACCACGACAAATGAGAGGAGGGGAAAATTGTGTGCTTCGGCATGAATGCCAGGTATCTTGTTTGGAGCAAACCAGACATGACTACAATTATGAGTGAAACATGGTGGTGGCAGCATCGTGATTTTCAGCAATGGGAACTGGGAAATTGATCAGGATTGATGGTAAAATGAATGTGGCAATATGCAGAGACATCTGGGATGAAAACCTGCTCCAGAGTGTTCATAACCTCTGATTGGGGTGAAGGTTTACCTTCCAACAGGACAACGACCTTAAGCCCAGAACAGACAACGAAGGGGTGGCTTCAGGACAACTCTGTGAATGTCCTTGAGTGGCTTAGACGGAGCCCAGATTTGAATGTGATCGAACATCTCTGTTTAGGGATGACGATGGCTGTGCACCAACATCGGCCATCCAACTTAATGTATGTACACATGATCTCTTTGTGTTCTAAAATGTTCAAAAACGTTAGCACAAATTAAAAAAAATAAATGAATGTGGTTAATATGGGGTGTTGCGTGTCGAATTCTGAGGTAAAAAAATATTTTTTCCATTTCAGGATGAGGCTATAACAGAATAAAATTTGAATACCTCCCAGATGCACTGAATGGCATTTTGTGATTAATTCAAGTGTGTCACGTGGAGACAGATATTGTCAAAAAGTTATCCAATAACCAGAGGAAATTTGCTAGTGTTAGGTTTTTGTATTTATTAATTTTTTTGAACAAGTTGATGGGATGAAGCATTGCGTATCGCACAGAGAGTCAAATTGTCTGTATTTATTTTACTAGGTGAAATTTGTAGAACAATAGAATGGTACTTATGTTGTAATGTCACATTTTTTTTTACATGATTTTGGATTTTTTTTAAAAACACCTCTTGCTGTGAGGTAATGCAATTCAAGACCACTTCATTAATGACATACTTTATTTTATTAATTCATATATGATATTTGTCAATTAAAACAATAAAAAGTGAGTTTCTGTGAGCCATTTACTTTGTAAAGGCAGACCTTTAAAATATCACCTGACCAAAATAAAGTACTTTTGCGTGTGTTTTTATTTTTTCATTTATTTTTTTTTTTACTAATGAGGTCACATTTGAAGGAGAAACTGAGCGATATTTGCAAGACCTGTTGACACCATTCCTTATTACGGACACGCCCTTCTTTTTTACTTCCTGGTTGTGTGGTTGCCACATGGTAGATAAAAGGCATCCATATTGTCATTTATACAATTACATATCCCCCCCCCCCTTCTCTCTGGCACACACACACACTCGCACACACACAAACGCGCACACACTACGTTAATCTCTACAGGTATTTCTCCTCAGCTGCTGTTATTAAAATGCAGCCAATGCTCTCTATTGATGCATGTCAGAGGCTCATTCTTTCATCTCCAACATTTAATTTACCGTCCTGTTGTGCCACTAATCCTGTGTCGTGCCATTTCCTCCGCTCCTCAGATTGCGCTCTCAAAGCCGCCTCTCCGCCAGATAAAGAGGAAGGTAATCGCCATTGTCTGGCTACAGATACACCAGTGAGCGAGCGAAGCCCCCCTCTTTTCTCTGCAGCCCCAAATTAAAGGGCCGTCCTGCCCTTGCGCCCCCTTAATCACTGGCCTCGTCTCTCTGTGCGAGTGGACCCCGGGGCGGCCGCACTTTCATCCACAAATAAGCTTTTTCACTGAGAACCACCTTGGGCTGGCCTCCTCGCAGGAGACCCTCGCCGACTCGCTTGCTCTATCTCTCCCTCCCTTCTCACCTCCTGCCTCCGCTCCTCTTTTGGCCTCCTTTCTCCGATTGGACACAAGAGTTTTCTACTTTCACTTTGTGTTGCACCCTGATAAATTCACTCTCTCTCCTCAGGAGGTCTGACCCACAAGTCTGCGGAAGAACTTCAAAGTGGGAGCCAGTATGAGTCATTTCGGCTGATTCGACTGAAAGCGGAGCCAATTTCAGTGTTCCCTTAGATAGAGGCTATAATGCTTTAATATAAGAAATGTTCGGGTACGAAGAGCTACTCTTCCATTTACCCAATTTCAAACAGACTTAAAGCGCGAAAGTGCAGTCATTGTGCTTTAAAAAAAATCTTCAAAAGGATTATGACGTGTTTTAGTGGGCATTCACATTAGGCAGTTTATTCTGTGCTTGGGCACTCTTGACTCTCGTGAGTGCTCTGTGCTGCAACTTAAGCATGGTACACTTGCCTTCCTGCACAGATGGACAAGCTGGGTCTGGTTCAGGCACATCTCTTTGAAGAATATGAAATGTAACTTTAAACATTAACATTCCTTTTTTTTAAACAAATTTCCATCTTTGAGCTAATCAGCAAAAGGAAAATGACTACAACAACTGCCAACTTACGTAACACTAATAACTATCAAGTTCCCAATAGTGCCTGTCATCATTTGGTTCGTGACTTGCAAGTGAGCTAATGTCGAAACCAGCTGACATTGGGTGAGAGGTGTAGTAAATCCTGGAGAAGTTACCAATCAATCTAGTTACCATTACTTCTTCATGTTTTATGAAATACATGATATGCCATAGAATATTTTTTTTTCGAGGTGTCGGATGCAAAAAGGTGGACCCAGGCTCAGAGAAGCAGGGAAACAAGACAGGAGGCATTTTCCAATGAACAAAAAAAATAATTTAAAAACACAAAATTAACCAAAAGGATTGACATCAACCAACCAAGATTGGGATCATAACATGACAAGGCTAAGCGAACAATGACAAGAAATAAAGAAAGATGGAAAGAAACCAGGGAATTAAATACAAGCAATCCGATGATCTCACGAGGAACACCTGGACATTACATGATTGGGAGAGGGAGCTGATTGGTAGATACCACGAACCAGCCACACGACAACAGGTGGAAACAAAAAGGTAACGAGCATGACATGCCACCAAAATGGTCCCAGGGAAAAATGACAAAGCATTAAAAAAATAATAATTCCAATTTAAAGCAAATAAACAAACAAAGATTAATATGATAGCTATTTTGATAAAATTCTTACTTACTTTTAAGGTTGAATAAAGGCGCTACAGCAAACAGTTCCTGATTTTGGGGTGGATCATGTAGCCTATCCCACGAGAACAGAACCACCTGGAATCATCTCCACATTTCCAACCAAATAAGAGCATTCTCTGATAAGCGAACAAATAGGACCCTGACAAGGAGCAGAAAGTAGAGCAGATCATTTCTGCTTCGACATCCTCACTTTTTTTTTTTTTTTAATTAAAATAGCTTTGCAGTATGGTTCAAATGTTATTCTCAGAAAATGGGAAAAAACAGATGATGCGGATGCTTAGAATGTTAGACAGAAAAGTTGCAGTAAAGCGGTGTTGTGCCATGCCGTGAAGACAAAACCATGTTTTTGGGGTTGTGCTATAAATATTAATAGGTTGTCAAATCCAGTTTTATAAGCAAAACATCAAGACACAAAACATTATTGCCCACAACATGGATCACTAAGTTGGCCGGCAAGCGTAATTGATTGTCAACGCAGCGTGGGGCTGTGCAGGTCACCGCCCTGTTCTCAAACACTGAGTGCCGCTCAATAGCATTTAGCTAATTTCTGCTAATTGTGGCTCTCACTTCCCTCGGCAGAATTGACATAACGCCGGAGGGCTCAGCCAAATCATCACCATTATGACATTAGCGAGGGCTTATCCAGCGCTAAGAGCTTGAGCTGATACTAACACTAAGGAGTTTAGGATGCTAAGATGAGACCAAGCAGTGGCTGCTGTAAGGCTGACGGACAACAATGAAAGTTTACAATACGGATCAAAGGGTTAAGGGCGCTATCCAATTAGACAGCATGCCTTTCAGCGCATTCACACCAAGTTGGCTTCACATATTAGCGCTCCTCCCCATTGACTAATAACACGGGCATAAAGGAACAAGCGCTCTTGGCTACACGGTTAGCCTCGCTCCCCTGGCCTTATTAAGGCTTCTGGAAGAGGGATTCTCCTCTTTAACTTGGCTGAAGTGGCTTTTAAATACACACACAGCAAATTAGGACGGAATAGCATTGCGCCTTTCATGGAACAGGGACGTGGGGGCAGCACGGCCAAGGCTTTTGGGGGGTTGTGGGGAAAGATGATTGCCTGTGATGTATCCCAGGTTGTAATCCTCGGACATGAGAATTGAGGGTTCCCTTTCAGCCTGTAGAGGGGCTGTGGATGTGGGAAGGCGCTGGGCTTAATTAGACTTGTCTGGGGAAGAGATGGGCTTTAGGTGTAGCTAATTAAGATCATAGCTGTGGCTCAAATGGCTTAAAGTGCGCTGCAAAAGCAGACAGGTCCCAGAGGAGGCGAACAATGCCAGCGAGACACCATGTTTCTCTAGCCTGAATGCACTTATTGGCTATTAGGGCAAGGACACTTTATTGGGAGGGGGAGAGCTTGATTACATACATTTTCATTATGTTTATGGAAGTTAATGAAGCATGAAGGAGAAACGCTCGGTTCAGTGACATACAGTAATATCGATACGAACCAGCTTTTAAATTGATGAACATACATATTCAGTTTTTTTTTTTTTGCTTTGACGAAGCCCTAATTACATTTGAGCATATAAGAGGTCGATGGCCAATTTTAGGTCCGTCTACAGCAGCTTGTTAGTGCCAGAAACACTGAACAATGAGAGTGCAGCTGAATCAAACTGGAGCCCTCTTGTGTCTTGTGACGAGCAAAATGGTTGCAGGGCAAACAGCCGCTGGTATAATCCTCGCTATTGACACGCTCGCCTCTGTTCTCCGCTTGTGTCAAGTTAAGGGAGCCCCTCTGGTGCTTGTGGGAACCCAATCCATAAACAAACCCTCAAATGATCTCAGCTGCACCTTCCGATGCATTGTCCATGTCGAGTCATTGGGACTGCTCCTTTCATTGGGAAACATTATTCAGTGCCAGCCTACAACAAAATTCGACTTTATTTTCTGGTGTCCATGAATACTTCTGCTACATTTGATTGTGGCTTTTTTTTCCCTTGCAGGGCTTTATTCATTTTTTGTTGCGACCTTTCCAGCTACAGAAACCACTCCACATGTACAATACGTCACATAGCTGCGATAACCTTTATCCTTTCCCCTCTGACAAGCCATCACCTTTAAATCTGTCTTTTCATATTCGTTGCAAAGCGTCTGCTCCATAGAAAAGGTGCCTGCAGGCACATCGGATCTCTGGACAAACAGCAGCCTCACAGAAAGTAAAGAAAGGAAGCATATTGATGGAAAGCCTTTTTTTTTGTGTAAATCTCACTCTTTTTCATTTTGTTGTACAAAGTTGAACATTCTCGTGTTGTTATATGACATTAACATTAACATTGGTTGGGCTCCATTCATTTATTGGTAGAGTAATGTAATGATAATAGAATAAAATAAAACGTTTTTCCGAAACGTATGCCCAACTGGTTTCTTTGGAAAAATGTGTGCAGTGTTACAATTCTAATGAAATATATTGCTTGTATTTTTGAACAGTTTCCTACTTCCAGGGGTCCTCGGTCTGCAATTAACCAACAACGTTGATCATGTAAAGATAAGGAATTTCTGTCTTTGTGGTTACCGTTTTTCATTTGTTTTGTGAGTGTTTTCAGGAAAATGTTTACAATTGCAAATTGAATGACTTGATTACTGCATTGGTATAGGTTAGTGCCAGACATTGTGTGTTTCTCTGACAAAATCAAGCTAAGGTGAAGTAGAAACAAAACTACATCATAAAACCCAACTAACAACATGATGAATAATAGGGAATAAAAACAGGTTTCATTTGACTGTACGAGCACATACGTTTTTTTCAGATCTCAAGACTCATTAGGTATCGGGTACATGTGCAAATAGTTACGGGTATACAGGTGAAATAACTCCAGATTCTCGTGCATGAGTTTGCAGGACTGGACCGTGAGAGAAAAGCGGCTCGAGACTGGGAGACTGAGGCAAGAGGCTGACAGAGGGGCTCCTGATCCCGATCCATGAGCAGCTTGGGGCACAGCAGTGCTGCATCTGCCATCGCTTGTCCAAGAAGGAAACATTCAAATGGTAATCGGAAGGCCGTGAATCATAAGCCCAAGGTAAGCTATGTAATGCTGCTAAGACAGTGAGTCGTGCTTTATTGGTGAAGAGGCAAATCCCTTTTCACCATTCAGTAGAAGGGTAATACCATTAACTTGTACTCGGGATCAACAAATGCCATTTAATTGCCAACAGCAGCCTATTGTTTGGAGTGGCTGAATTTGGGCTTTGGTGCTTGATGCACTGTTATCTAAAAGAGGGGGCAGAGATGGATGAGTTTATGTTGCAGGGGGTCATAGCGTAAGATGTGTGAAGAATGATGGCCCCCTCACTCAGGCACAATCGCACACAAGCAAGCGACGCCCAAGTAAAGCTCCGCAGTAACTAGCTTAACTAAAGTCTTTAGGGAAAGTAAATTCGGACAAACTGCTCTCTCCCTAATACCTGATTTGTTCAACAACATGATTTGGGGCGCGTCTATTCAAGGCCCTTTTGGGCCAAGCCGAGGTCTTAAGGCTCAAGGCTTGTACCTCGTGGTTATTATGGGCTGTTTAGGGTTTGTCTCAAATCTCCTTGTGCGGCTGTGTGGACGCTCCTAATGCTGGCTAATGGGCTTCGGCAGAGTAACAGTCTTCCAGCTCCCATTGAGGACCCCATGGAAAGCAGCATAAGCTTTGGGGAATAAAGCCTCTAGCCAGACCTTTCTTTTACACTTTTTTTTTATTGTTGGGAAGAGGCCACCCTCCATTCCCCCATTTTCAACCCAAATCTGCTGTCCATTCCCCTTGCATCTTCTATCCCAGCCGACCTCCCTCCAACCCGAACCAACATCAGCGCCCCTTTTTGGACGACAAGCCCAAACCCATCAGCATTGTCATTATACCCCCTCCTCTCCTTGGAACCTGCCACAGTCCAAGACTTTGGCCACCACCCCCAATCCTGTCTAATACCACTGATGCTGACCCTGACAGCCATGTCCCGGGGAGGGCTAAATTGAATGTGAAATGCATGGTGGGTCCTCGCAGACTCCATTGTGCGGAGGGGGAGTCTGGGAGGCGAGCAGCGTCACTGCTCTTCACCGCTGATCGAGTTTGACAGCACAACGGGAGGAGGCAAGGAAAACGTTCCCTTGCTCTCATTCAAAACTGAAAGAGGGCCTTTTGCAGCCCCCCGACTCACTCGCCCATCCTTCCATCCGCTCCGCACTCCAAAGATGCTTTCTCTGGATCTCAAGTTCTCTTCTCCGTCCTCTCATCTTTAATATGACAGTCAGTCTGCTTACGATCAAGTCAGTAGTCAGTACCGTTAGACATACAGTAGAGACATCATTCAATCAGAATCAGAATCAGAATGCCCTTTATTGTCATTGCACTCAGTGTGCAACGAGATTAGAGAGCTCCCCGCTCCAGTTCAATACAACAATAATTTAATTAAATATATAAAATAGATTAATTTAATATATAAAATAGATTAATTAAAGATTAAATAATTAAATAGAAAATAAATACAAAATTGGAAAAATAAAAGCACATTGTGTCACTGTTCTGTAAGGTAAGAGTAGGTGTGTGTGAGAAGAAACTGTTTTTCAGTCTGTTAGTCTTAGGGGGTTAGGGTTAGGGGTAAAGGTTAGGGGTTAGGGTTAGTATTAGGGGTTAGCGTTAGGGGTTCAGGTTAGGGTTAGGTTAGGAGGGCTATAAAAACACCAATAGAGTAAGATTTGAACCAGGGTCACCTCCACCTAAAGTAGCGCCATTAACTGTTCTACCATCACAGCGGGCTACCACACTAGTGTCTAGCGTTAGGGTTTAGATTTTGGGTTGTTCTTAAATTGGGGGTTTTATGGTTCGGGTTAGGGACAGTGTTAGGTTTTGGGTTAGAGTTTTAGGATTACGGTTAGGGTTTCGGGGTTTAAGGGTCAGGGGGCTATACAAAAACATACTTACAAGAGTAAGTAAGTAAGATTCAAACCAGGGTCGCCTGTAAATTTCGAACCGGGGTTGCCTGCACCTGAAGTAGTGGGACTAAGCAATCGACTATCACTTTCGGGTTTGGAGGTAAAGGTTAGGGGTAGGGGTGTGGGATAGGGTTAGGGTTTAGGGGTTAGAGGTAAGGGTTAGGGGTAGGGGTGTGGGATAGGGTTAGGGTAAAGGTTCGGTTTTTGGTTATTGGTGTGGGATAGGGTTTGGGTTAAGAGGGCAATACAAAAACATTAATAGAGTAAGTAAGTAAGACTCAAACCAGGGTTGCCTGTAAGATTCGAACCAGGGTAGCCTGCACCCAAAGTTGTGTGACTAACCATTTGACCATCAAAGCTGGCTAGTACGCCAGTGCCTAGTATTAGGGTTTAGGTAATAGGTTATTCTTAAATATGGGGTTAGGGTTAGGGTTTTAGGTTATTCCCGAAATTGGGGGTGAGGGATAGCGTTAGGGTTTAGGGTTTAGAGGTTAGGGTTAGGGTCAGGGTTCGGGTTAAGAGTAGGGGTAGGGGTGTGGATTAGGGTTAGGGTGAGGGGTTAGGGTTAGGGTTAGGAGGGCTATACAAAAACAGTAGTCGAGTAAGATTCGAACCGGTGTTGCCGGCACCCAATATTAGTGTCAGCAACCACTCGACCATAACAGATGACCACCAGACTAGCGCCTAGTGTTAGGGTTTAGGTTTTAGGTTATTTTAACGAGGTTTAGGGTTAGGGTTAGGGTTTAGGTTTTAGGTTATTTTAACGAGGTTTAGGGTTAGGGTTAGGGTTAGGGTTAGGTTTAGGGTTAGGGTTAGGAAGGCTATACAAAAACACTTATAGAATAAGAAGTAGTCTAATTTACCATTCGACCATCACAGCTGGCTAACTCACTAGGGCCTAGTGTTAGCGTTTAGGTTTTAGGTTATACTTAAATTGAGGGTTAGGGTTAGGGGTAGGGGTAGGGTTAGAGTTAGGCTTTTGTGGTTCGAGTTTGGGTTAGGCTAGGAGGTCTATAAAAAAATCTATTCGTCTAAGAATCTAACGCAGGTCATCTGCACACCAAGTAGTGTCATTAACCATTAGCCCTTCAGAGCCAGATAACCCACTAGGGTCTAGAGTTCGGGTTTAGGTTTCAGGTTAGTGTTGGGCTTTAGGGTTAACTGATAACGTATTGAGTGCACGCAAACATGAAGCCAAGAACATTGACCTCCTTGAAAGAACCACTTTACACGTTAGAGACATAACAAAAACATGCACGCTGGCTCATGTGCACATGTGCACGCGGTTGTGTGTGGCCCCTCAATACATGATCGGAGGCGCTGCGTGGCCTTTTTCGTTTTGTGTCAGGCAACACCTCTCCCTTGGCTGCAGCAAACCACTCATTTCATGCAAATGGCTGGTCTGGAATCCAATGCATGTCTCATCACTGCACATTGCCTAATCAATGTGAAGTGCTGTGTAAAAAGAAATGCATTGCCTCGCTGTAATCGTGGTTTTGACCGAGTCAAGTGCAGCTCCTAGAATTAATCCCAACCTGAGATTCAATTATGGGCGCCTGGCTAAGCAGAAGAGGGATGGAACCGGGGGTGAGGGGACTGTGATCACGGCAGAGCTTCTCTGTAGCTTTGTGCATGTGTGTGAAGTGTGTGCTTGCTTGAACATTCTTGAGCTCTGCCTCTCTTATATACCGGGGCTTCAAATTTGATGATGATCTTGAATCCGCTGGGGATTCCTATGTTGTCCTCCATTGGGAGTCTCAGCATCATTCCGAGGCGGTTCACGTCCCCGGCCTCGCGCTGCGTAGCGAAGTGAGGGGAGATGTGCCAAAAATTGTTGTGAAACCTCATTGTCACCTTTTTCTAATGACTTCCCTAATCAAATGTGTTCTCCGTTCTGACATTGCACCGCGAGGGAGGAGGAACACACTTCCTCAATACAACAAATGAATGGAGGCAACACTGACTTCATCAATGTGCAAGAAAGTCAGGCTTCCGGAAATTCATTTTGGTTGTCTGTGCTGGATAAGCATGTTTCAGGTCAGGGTTTGTAGTGTGTGTTGTTGTCGGGATGTAGCATTCATTATAAGGTGTGAGTGCGCCTCTTGTCGTTTTTATTCACCTTTGCTTACTTTTGTTTTGGGGTCTATCAACACTTCTGTTGTGTATAAGGAGCAATTTAACGATATTAGATCAGTCGAAGCAGTATACACTTCCACACAACTGGCACGTGGAAATGTAATTCTTAATTTACTTTATTTTTTTGGGTGGGTGGTGGTGGGGAAGAAGAGCATGCATTGTATAAAGATTGGAGAAATATGAATTTACATGAAAATATGCACTACCCTCACTTTACACAGAAAATTGATCTTGCATCCTTCCCAAGGACATTGCTGCTCTCTCCCATAAGCCCCCTCCTCTACCCTTCCAAACAGTGGGCCAATGACAACATAAACACAGAAAAGGCAATTTAGCTCCCTCTTTTAGGGCTACTTTGAAAATAAAGGAATTTTAATTATGGACACAATGCAAAAGAAAAAAAAAGGACTAAAAAGGGAGGAAACATTGACGCACAGTAAACAAAGCTGAAACAATTATCTTCTGGTGACCAGTCGGTGTTTTTAGAACACTCATTTTAATCTTTTATTTACTGCAAAGAGAGAGAGGGGGAGCGAGAGTGCAAGAGACAGAAGAGCGGGAGAGAAGGGGGGAGCGAGAGGGAGTAAGAGTGTGAGATAGGCTGGGGTGAAAGAGGGAAAGATAATATGCACATATTTAAAATATCCCCACCCTCGCAATCAAAAGAATTTTTTTATTAATACGGTATTATTAGAGAGACCCAAGGAGGTGGGGGATGTTTGTCATTTGTTGTGTCGTTGTCAATTCCAACAGTGGATTTTTCAGTTAAAGAGTACGCAGCGACATTGTGAGTTTCCTCTGGTGGGATGAAGTCAAACAACAACAAAAACAACAAAATGGAATTGAAAGAAGCCTCAGCCACCTCTAAGGCACATGTAGGAAACTCAAGGCACGGGGGCCAGATCTGGCCCGCCACATTATTTTATGTGGCCTGTGAAAACAAATCACGGGTCAACTTCCATGACCCTTGCTAAAATCTGTATCAAAATTTTAAATCATCATAAGCAATGAAAAATAACATTGTCATTTTGCAATACATTTTTGATACCCTTTTTAAATCAACCTTAACAATTATTGAATCATCTATTATCCTTAAGTTCCGATTTGAAAAATCCAACTTTTTTCCCCCGTATACGTAATAATACAATTAGATGATTAAACATTAATTGGGTTTCACTGTCATAGCTGTAACTACAAAGTGGCCCGCGACAAAAGTGACATTGAAACCCCTCCTTTAAAGTGTGTAAGGAGCAGCCGACGAGTAGTCAGTGTCAGATAATTAAATCTGACAATTATATGATCATATAACTCACAAAGTTTGGTCCATTTCACATGTGGGGGCTCAGTGGCCCAGACATCTCAGAAACCTCAGGTTGAGGATCATCAGCTGGTTGTCGAGGACTTTAAAGCAAGCATCCATCCATCCATTCTCTTATCTCTAATCCTCACTTGGGTTGCGGGTGTTTTGGAGCCTATCCCAGCTGTCTTTGGACAAAAGGCGTACGTCATGAACTGGTCGCCATCACCAATTTAGAATCCTCAATGAACCTACTATGCATGTTTTTGGAATGTGGGAGGAAACCGGAGTACCCGGAGAAAAACCCACACAGGGGAGATCATGCACACTCCACATAGCAAGGCCAGAGTCCAGACTTGAACCCGTCACATTTGCACTGTGAGGCCAATGATGGCCTCCCAGCTGCCTAAAACAAACATTATAAACTATTTTAATTTGTGACCTTATTGTACCAAACAGATCACAAAGGTCAAATTTAAGATATTGAGATTTCTACTATACATTTTCAAAAAGTGCATTAAAATGCTTTACAATGAAGTGTAGATTTTGAAATTTTTTGTGATAAATATTTGGTGAACAAATGCTAATTTAAGGAAGCTGGAGAATGGAATAAAAGCACAATCAAAGATCTTAGTCAATTTTATTTCGCAAGTGCCAATTCAAAAATAGAAATCTTAAGGCACTTAACACATTGAGCATGTCAAGAACTACATTCCTTCTACATGGATGTAGAGGCAGGGAAAAACTCTCTCTCTGGAGAAGCCACAGGGGCCAAAAGTTGGGTCAGTACCGTCTTACGGTTGTCCATGCACTGTATTTGTGAATGTGACTACGAATGTTTGTTTGTCTATTCTACAGTTTACAAAGGAATTCCAAAACACTGTGCTGTGGCTGTGAGGGATCATAATTGGTGTTGCGGGAAATGATCCATGTTAAAAAATCTTTACGTACTCCAGATGAATCTCCTGTTCTTCAACTATCTATGCCAGCGATAAACTGTATAACAATGCAGAAGAAGTTAATGGTCTTCCACTACTATAGAAAATTAAACTTTATTTGGCGGTGCGCCATGAGATTGTAAAATACATGGTTTGGCTAAATCATGGTTGGAAAACACTAATCTATACATGCCATATGACTCCAGGACGAGGTCAAACATTGTTTCCAAGGCGGCCAAGCTGGTTTCATGGATGATTTGATAAACTAATGTTTTGTTGGAATGCTAATGTTAGCTTACCCAATATATTTGCTGCACTGGATGATGCAGCAATATACTCTCCATAGTCTCCACTTTGCTGGCTTGCTCCAATTTATTGATGCCCTCTCATTCAGCTCGCATTAAAGGCGTCCATTTGCTGTGGTCCACAAGAGACTCTCATCGTGCACCATGGACGTTTTATTTTAGTGCATGTCTATGTGATTGCCTTATGTGTTTTTTCTCATTTTCATTGCGGCATTATGGTGAATAGCGCTGCTCACATTCGAGCAGCAGAAATGCAGCAAAGATGCGAGCTTGATTTTGTCACACCTTGCCATCGCTTGCCATCTTTTCTATTGCCTCATCATCGACCCTGGTATCAATTTAAAGCTTGTTCAGATCATTTCAGCCGGTTACCTCCCCCTTGGTGCTGAGAATTGGAGTGAAATAGATGTGACTATTGCTTGGGCCTTTGCAAGAATGATGTGCAGGGACTAAATGAAGTATAATTGGTGTGTCATGTACACTCAAAAGAGGGAGTGACACCTTGTCTTTGGTGTAGTGCAGCTGTACGGATGCACCAACTGGGTTTCTCACATCTAAACATTCCGTCCACCGGATGCTCTTTCCCTCTATTGCTGCTTGATGTGGGCTTGACCAATATTGCAAGGCAAAAGGTACAAATCTCCATTTGCAATGAGGAGGAGAAAATTCCATAGGATTAATTTTCTGTCTAAGACGCCGGGCCAGCTAAAGCCACCCCAAACCACACCCACCACAGCCCCCACCCTGGCCACAACTTCAGCTGTGCAGCCTGGTGTTAAAAGACCCAGAGGAATACTGTCTTTGTCATCCTGTCATTCGGGGCTGAAGAATAAGAGAAGTTTTAATCCCCATTGTCCGCTCTTCTGTGGGGGGGGGTCGGTGGCTGTAAGATGATCCAGCCGACCACACTAATCCCTCCATACCACTTTCGCCTTCACATCAAAAACAGCCCCCACCTTCCCACAAAGCAGTGGTCTAGTGTGCTGGACCCCAATGTGCAAATTCTAAAGAGGAAAATGGAGCAAAGAAAAAAAAAAGTGGCAACAAGAGAGTAGAATAGACTTAAAGACACTCGCACAGCAGATAGGGCGAGCTTCAGCATTAGGGCGGGGCCTCAGTCGGCTCCTTCGCCTGGAGAACACACGCTCCCTCTGCCCCGGCGCTATTGCCGTTGCTCTTTTATAGGTCTCCCAAGCAACTGAAATGTTCCCCAAATACTCTTTGCTCTGCCTTTTCCACAGAGACTGCTCGTCAGGGGGATGGGGGCAGGTGCCACACAGCCCAATGCACGTTGGACACCAATATGCCATTTTGTTTCCCTCTAAAGCCTGTGAGATTAGTCAAAATTGGGAAATGTTATCTGGCCGCAGCTCTGGCAGCCACAGTTGGGCTAGTTACTTCCATAATCTAAAATAATGTATGTTAGTCGTACAACTTGGACTCCTAAAAGCCAATTCACTATTTGGGTTGACGCTCCTCAAATGATTATTGAATTAACTCAAATGTCCTCACTGTACATTTCCGAAAAACACTTTTTAGTTGAATAACTAAAAATGTTCATAAAAATAATAAATGGAGGGTACTTTCTATATATAGTGCTTAATCTACACCGTACGGTGTCCAAAGCACTTCACAAAGCTTCTCTTTCACTTTTTTGAAAACTTATCAATTTAATCGGAATTTATTACACTAGCGTGTTGAGGCAGCAGCTTCTATGTATGGAATAATTCTTCATTTTAGGTCCGAAATGGTTTACTTTGACCACCAAGATTCCTTGCCAACGTTAGAACCGATGATGGGCTTTTGCACATTTTGATCATGGAAATCCATCCTTGTTCTCTCGTGCCAGCGTCATATAATGGGAGTATTTACATCTTTATTCATCTGCAAATAGGTCATTGACAGGGTCAAGGTTCATTTGCCTCTCTCTTGTGCAGCCAGCGTGGATTTCATTCCCACTCAGTGATTGGGAATGTGAGTGTGTATATTTGTCTGTCTCTGTCTCTGTGATTGACTGGCGACCAGTCCAGGGTGAATTTTGCCTATAGCCTAAAGTCAGCGACTATATGCTCCAGCTTCTTATGATGATGAATCGGATAAGTGGTCACAGACATAGATGGATATGTGAAAATGCTGATATCGTTTAGATTTTTCTCGCCTTTAAATATGTCAGTGTTGGTGATTTATTCTGGTTAAAATGCGTTGACACAAACACAACTGAGAGTGAAAATACAATATATTGGGTCATGTAATACAACAATTTGTATGAATAATACAATACAATGATCATAGTGGATTGTCATTGAATTGTGATTCCAATTTGCCAATATATACGTTTGACCACTTTTAGAATGTATCCTATTTATTTCTGGCTTCATTTTTCAGTTCCCTCTGTTTTAATTGTATTTTTACCAACCACGTTCTTTCTGCGGGCTCCTGAGCTTTCTCTGTTGTGGTGACTACATGAGGTCAGACCTGATGACAATGAAATGAGACATATTAATGAAGCTGTGTTTAAGAAAGAGAGTCAAGCAATGAGAGCCCAAGTCATGGGGACCATCCGGGCATCTCTCGAGGTACGCAAGCATGCACACACACACGCACGCACACACGAAGTCTGTAGAGCTGATGAAGTTGACTGTAATAGAGTGTGTGAGGAGTCAGGGTGGGGGCAGGGATAAAACTCACTGGGGGGTGCTGTGTGTCTGTATGAGGGAGGCAGGAGACAGCCGTTTAAAATTCTGTTTCCTGCAAGTGAGGAGGCTAATCCTGCCCCCATAATTCCCTGCAGCCAACGCACCCCTCCTTCCTCAACATCACCACTCCCATTCCCTCTCTATCTCGCTCGCTCGTTCTCTCTCTCTCCTTCTCCCTCTCTTTCTCTCTCCGTCCCTCTCTCTCGGCGCACACTCGGTGAGTGACAGCACAATGCCCGGGCCCTCGCACGCTTATCTAACTGTAGCAGATGGTCGACTTGGATCAATGCGCACACGCCATGATCAATGGCGGTGATAAAGAGCGGCAGGGATGGTACCTTCTCCCTCGCTCGCGCTCACTCTCTATCTACCTCCCCTCATGGTTCCGCTGCCCCGCTGCCCAATTGTTTCTCCCTGATGCTCTTCATCTGCATGTGCACTGGCATTCACTGGTGTCGATGATGGCAAAGGAGGACTCATGTGCGCTGCATTCATGAAACTCGAACTCTGAGCCTCTCTTTCTATCAGGCTTATCATGAGATCACTGCTCGAACTCCTCCATTGCACACTTATCTCACCTGCTTTCTTTTCTGCACTGATTGTGGATGTATCAAACATGTTTATCTCTTACAGTTGTGCTCATTATTTCCGTAAGGCCCCACTTTCTACCTTGGACCGTCCATGCTGCCAGCAAAAGCACCGTTGACACTCACCATCTTCTGATGAGGCAACAACATTCCCACTTGCAGTTTTGCTACAATCTGATATCATGATCAAAGTGGGTCAATGGAAATGGGGCAGGAGTCTGCCTGAGTGGATCAGGAACTATGGGGAGAAGTGGGCCAAGGTGCACGCTGCTAAACAAATTTCCACACCGTATGCAAAGATAGCACTCACAAACACAACTGATCAGATTTTCTAACAAGATTCCAAATGCTATCTGTCTCTCCATTTGCTGCACCACTTATCGTGTGCAGGATTGTCAGGAGCTAGAGCATATCATATTTCATACTATGTAGCAACTACAAAAATCTATTATTGTAATGCTGACACATACAAACTGTTTCTATTCAAATTCACAGGAGCTAGTTGTGTTAAGCACTGCATGCGCTCAAAAAAAGTGGAATTACACAAGTATAAGTTGTCCTGTGACTGCCTTACACAAGATATTTACAACTTTGGAACATGTACCTTTTAAGACCTGGAAAGCTGTAAACGGTTCATTTTGACTCGTCTACTACGTGGGAAAATAGAATAAGCAGTTATTGTTACAAACGGAGAAATTGGATTATTCTGTCTGGCGTGCTAAGTTATACAGGAAGAATATATTAAAACAAATATCTATATAACAAATAATATATAATAATAGTTATATCAACCTGAATATTTTTGCTACACTCAGTGATGTGTAGCGAGGTTCATGACTGATGAGGCAAAAAATATAAACTCAATAAATGGAAAAAAATAAATAGAGAGATAAGCTTTCAATTCTGACCTCAACCTAAAGATTTGTTTTCAAAGCTTCTAATTATGCTTCAATCGGTTACGCACTTTTCCATCCGATAGCAAAAAAAAAAAATAAATAAAAATATTTAATATAAAGTCCAAGTTCATTTTTGCAGGTCTTCTTTTTACCCTGATCTTTCCTTTTTTTAAATTGAAAAAAAAAATGGTCTTACCTTTAATTTTAATAAGTTATGAGCGCCATGATTATAAAATTACTATTTATTTGATATCATTATGTACCAGTTATCTTAATAAAATTGAATGAATGAATGAATGAATGAATGAATGTAAAGCATGGCCCGGATAACTAAAATCGAAATCAATTATTGTAAATATTAGTCTTTTTTTTAAAATTCTTCACACACGAGGGAGAAGGCAGGGCGGCACTGCTATGCTGACTGTACGTCCCTGATATCACTTTTTTACTCGCGCTTTTAGTGTGACGAAACGTAACAACACATCCTCTTCTGAAGTTCATTTTGTAACTCTACTAGCTTTGTGTGTTGTGGGTGAATACCCTTTAAACAAGCCATCTGTGCTTTTAGCTGCTACCACTGACAATGAAGTGAACAAACTGGTCAATAGAATATGCTACCAAAGTCCAAAGCATGTGACAGAGAAAGGGCTCCCTTTCCTTGCTCCTTGTGGAGTTTGTAATTGGCCGTTGGTGATGTAATACGCTTCATAATAAGCCCATTTAAGCCCCTCTCTGTGCTGATGGAGGAGGCAGTGGCAATATGGACACCTCCGCTATTTATACCTCTCAAATCCTCATGCATATTCACAGAGTGCAGAGCAGGCAGGCAGGCAGACACCCTGACAAATAAGTGCCTGGATCTTATTTCTTTTGGAGCTATTTCAGCACACTGAGGCCTCTCCTCCCCTGCTCACACTATGGACACGGCTTCATCCATTCTTTGCTCTGGATGCTTTCATTTGCTCTCGGTCAACATGAGCCAAGACGTCTGTGACTAAGGCAGCAGAAAGAGAGATGAAGAAGCATAAAAAAAAAAAGAAAAAGACAACTCTTGTACAATGCTTTTTTAACATAAAATTCTGTCCAAGAGTGTTCATCTTTACAGACAACAAACTATTGTCATTCACTTTGAAGATATGACAATACTCTCATTAACGCAACGATGAAGATTAAAAGCTTTTCATGTCATTTTTCCTTTTACCTGGTCTGTGCCATTTAGCACGTTCTGCATGCTCATATGACTCCCACCTGTATGGTTGGACACACACGGATGGAGTGACCACATTCCACAAATTGGCACATGAGTGTAATGAAACCCTCTTGTGTCCCCTATTAAAAAAAAAAAAAAAAAAAAATATATATATATATATATATATATATATTCCTTAATAATAGTTATGAATTTATATTAATTTAATATTATAGTGTATAATATAAAATTAATATATGTATATTTATAATATAGTAAATTAATATAAATTAATTTAATATTATATATAAAATGTATTAAGTATGAATAAATTCCATGAATTTTCCTTGTGCCAAAAAGAACATTTCAATAATTTTCAGCCAACATTTAAGATGAGACAGATTTCTCAATTTCGACTGATTTCGTATTTTGGAGTTTATTAACAATATGACATGACATGACAGTGGAGTCTTTCCACCTGAATTTCATTTTATTATCAATTTTAATGACACAATATGGTAGCATACAGTTGTCAGCATTTCACCTGAGTTTTTAATATAATGTTTTGTCTTGCGATTTTATTGTCACCTTCAGCTTTTATATATTTGCGTTGTTTATATGCTTTATATTATGTTGATTGACATTTTGTGAATCCTTTCACATCAGTGTACATATTCTCCTGGATAATAATGAAGATAGAGGCTACTATTGGACATTTCCATATCATAATAGGAAAAGTGAGTTTTTGCCTCTTGGGTAAAGGTAAGAGACAGTGGTGTCCAAAGGTCAAGTCTAATTGTCAAAGCTTATACAATACTGCAGGATTTGTACTCTGAGTTCAACCCACACAGCTTATTATGCTATAAAGCGAGATTTCCATAAAATTGTAAAGGGTACAGCTGATAGGCAGGAATACAAGAGCGTGTCAGTTATATGTAATTAAAAAAAGACTTACATCTTAGCAGGGTGAAAATGTGTAATGTACAGCAATTAAGTGAAAAAAACGGGGAATGTGACAAATACATGAAATTAAATAAATAAAAGACTACAATAGAGGACAACATTTTGTTTTCCTTCTTTTTATCATTGTGACTTGTTAAATTGATGGAATGTTACAATGTTCCAATGTACAAATACAATAACAAGCACAAACAAAGTGCAGAAAAAGTGATCAGTAAATTTGAATGCAATCAAATGCTCAATTGATTCATTCATTCTTCCTGTGCGTTTGGGACAGCTGGGACGTTTAGGACCAACGGTGATGGAAACAGATCCAGATAAGCACAATATTTCCCATACATGGATTTATTTAAAACAATTGTTTGAGCCATTAAGTCCAGAAATGTATTACTTTCCGTTAGAGATGGCAGATTCGAGTCATATCAATTGACTCGAGTCAGACTCAAGTTGCCATTTTCAGGACTTGTGACTTGCTGGCCAATAACTTAGGAACGACTTGACTTGACTTTACTTGAGACTTGGTGCCCAATCTTCATGTCGGGTGCAAGTATAGGGTACAACAGAGTGGCATCTATGATACATTTTCGAATCTCGGATCTTTCTTGAACTATATGCCCCTTTTCTCCCAGCAAAATTCCCCTTCAACATGCACATTACAGTAATCCATTATTGATAAGCTGATCAACGTGCAACTAATAGTAGGTTATTACGCCGATCCAATACATTACGTCGACCGGCGAATGGTGCGTGTGTGGCAACAATTTGTTTTTCTTCTAAGTATGAGCACTATGTAAATTAATAAAAGAGGAAGACAATTTTTGTCCAGGGGAATTGTTTTAATTATGGCAAGTTATCAAAATGAGGATAGTGTATAAATAAACTTAAAAAAATAATAAAAATTTTACTTTTTACTACTGTAGAATGGGTCAATCCCATGGTACCATCTTTGAACAATGTCATAGCAAGCACATAACAGAGCAGTATTGCTAATCGAACTAGCGAGAGGGAAGAGTTGGATGTAGGGGCCAGAGAGACATGGACACGAGACGAGAGACGAGCTGCCTGTCTCACGTTGTTGCTTCATGGATAGTGGTGGTTTGCATATGAGGTGACAGCATGGCAAGCACAATGACAAAATGAAAGGCGAGTAGCTTTGATCAGCAAATCAATGAGAGAACACGTCTACCTCTCCACCATTTAATAACGTCCACTAAACGAGGGGGGAAAAAATATTTTTCCCTCCCATGTGAACATCAAAGCACTTTAACTAGAACATGACAGGTTCTTCCAACAGTGTTCATCACAAAGAGATGAATTACCTTTCAGTGTGTGTCATTTTGGAACTTTATATATTCGATGTCCTGACAAATCAGACAAAAGAAAAAAGCCTCCGAAAAAGAAAATGCAAAACTGTGCCATATTTCTGAAGATTTTATACACATTAAGCTAAAAGGTAAGGTAAACATAAGGGGGAAAAAATCCTATGTTGACAATGGCACTATCGCATTGTTTGTGATGCTGAATGTAATGTCTCAGATCTCATTGGCATCTTCCCCTGGCAGCCTCGCTTGCGTCCCGTTTTGTATTTTCATTGTGGATTGTTGTTTACTGGCTTCGCCGCGCTATATCAGTGCCGCTCTTTCCTCAAAACACCTACTCATTTGAGGGCTGATTCATTCCAGGCTAATTCATATTCCGGAGGGATTAGAGACATCTAATTTGATGATATTTCTGTCACGCACACTTTGGATGGAGTCTTCAAGCATCCTTCCCCTCCCCCCTTTGCCACCAGCACAAAAAGACAAAAAAAAAAAATTGACGTGAACGCGCCATGTCGATGCCAAGCTAAGTATCCTCTCATGTCTTTGAAACAATCTTGTCCATCTATCTTGTGGTGTACTGGGCAAAAGAGACGTTCAAAACTGTGAAGTGAGGACAGGAAGTATGAGTGTCATGGATGAAAATGATTCTCTACCAATGTGGTGCTGCATTCAAGTTCAAGTGGAAACGAAACAGTCTTGATGAAATTTAAGGAGCAGAGGCTAGCAAGGCCTTCTTTGATGTAAATAATCAGGGCCACTTTGTAGCTATGGTTTCTCTCAGAGGGCCGTTATGACACAAATGTGCTAATCACTTCATCATATTGCATCTACACGATTGACCCTGCATTTCACTGTGATTACTCAAGTTTACCAAATTTAATATGAAAGCAGAAGTCATGGAAAAGACAAGGCAAATATTATATATATATATATATATGTTGTATTCATATATTATTATATTACATATATTTTAGAGTACAAGTATTTCCCAATTTGTGTTAAGAGGGGACTATCCAGTCACTCACTTGCATCAGACAGGGTCGCCCTCTCAAATGGGCTAATTTCAGCAACACCAAAAATTATTTTAGATGTTTCATGAGCTCCAACACACCTGATTCAAATGATAGATCGTCAATAAGCTTGTGCAGAGTTTGCTGATGAACTGATGACCGAACTTGGAGACGCGCGATGTAACGTGCTCTACATTTCTTGATTCTTGAGGTATGTTGCCAAAGAAATATTGCAGACCACTCTGAACTATTTTAAATTGGGGAAAAATAATAAAATTATTGAAAACTTGACTTGCTCATGTGGCATTTCTGCCTCAAGGTGTTGAAAGATTACCTAGTATGATCTGATCTTCAGACACAAAAAATATAAAAGTTGGTTGTAAGCTGTTATGACTTGTGGATTGCTTAAGAGTCCAATCTTGACGAAGATAGCGTGACAGTGATGAATAACCACAAACTTCCAAGTGGTCACTTTGGGGCCCGGGCTCCACTAGGAGACCCACTCGAAATTAAATCCCTTTTGATTCAGCCAGGCTACCCCACCTCCCTCCATGTGCCCCAACAACCATTCCTGACCACTGCCTCCTGCCAGCTCGCCACACTTTTTGTTCTCATAAAAGCAAGATATCCCTCTTAATTAATTCAACAAAATGTAATTAAACCACCACCAGACTCCAAGTTATGGAGAAACAGGGTGCAAGAAATTTCTGTGCCAAATGACCCAAAACAATAAGAGCCCCTGATAGTGGTCACAGTGGGTAATAAAGAATATTAAGGGGAGAGGTAGTGCACTTTGTATTGTTCTGCCGGAAGGTACATGCTGCTGATGTTGACTTCCACAAGGTTGACGTTAAATTTGCCAGGTGATGTGAGTCCCCTGTTGTTTTGCTGCACGGGGTAATAATTATTTATTAGGTAGATTTTCCACCCCCCAGCATCTAGCAACGTTTATGGAAAGTTAAAAAAAAATGAGGGCAATCGTAAGATCTAAAATCATCTGCAAGAGCATTCCAAATGCCTTCAGATTTTAATAAGAGCCAAAACAAATGTTAAAAAAAAAAAAAAAAAAAGTTCAACCTTTGCAAATTTAATAATGTATTTGCAGGGCACGGATATTGTAATTTAACGTGAATAAATATATAATTTCTTGCCTAAAAAATGTAATAAATATTTGCTCATCTAACATTGTAACAATTGTTTTTCCTGGCAGAGTTACTTTCGTGTTGGACAGTTTGGAATTAATGTTAAAATAGAGTCCGGATCATAAGGCGCAGCAACTCTGTTTTGGGAAAAAAGAAAAAACACACAGATATACAAGCCGTACCAGGCTATAAACCGCAGTTTTCCATGTTGAAAAAAATGTGTAGTTTACGGCATGCACAGAACGAGGTTGTACTGTGAATTGCATAAACAGATTTTTAAAACAGAGCCTTTTAACACGGCAACAACTTTGCTAATTAAAACAGAACAGACCCAAGAGAAAAAAAATCAAGATTTAATTTTCTTTAGCGTATTTTCTGAACTATAGAGCGCCCCTACTGGTGAAAAAAAAAAACACAGAAAAGCCGCACTGGTGTATTAGCCGCAGGGTTCAAAATCAAGGGGAAAAGTAGCGGCTTATAGTCAGGAAAATACGGTGTGTGTGTGTGTGTGTGTATACTATATAAACACTTCTCTTCCACCACTGCAGAATGTGAGTTGCTACAGATCCACTGCATGCATGTACGTCCTTTAATCCTCTCCACACTATACCCCAGTTTAAATGGTCACATGAGCCGTCAAGCGTTTACTTACATCCTCAGCATTTCAGCACCAACAAGCGCAGTCAATGTCATTCTTTGAAGGTCCGTTTGAAGACAAAAACGTCTCAGTGAACTGTGACTACTGATAATTATTTGTCAGTGTAAAGCTTATAAATGATTCATGGGCTGCATGGGTGTGGTCTGCGGATGTCTCCGTGGTTTGTCAAGGAAAGTGAAAGACGGTTAAGCCCATGTGATGTCAGGTCAGACAACTAAGGCAGATATTTGCCCAGCAAATATTTTAATCCCCAACTAATCACTTGGTGAGTCCAGTTGCTGGGTGGAGGTCCAGGCTTGGAGGGGCGCTTCAGGTCTGCGTGGTGGCTTGGCACATTCTTTCTGTCACGGACATGTCTAGTTTTTTTCCATAGGGATTGTGTAAGGGTTGAAAACAGGTTTCCATCAAGCAGAAAGGTTCAGTTTAGTTCAGCAAGGTATCCGTTCATTTTGTACCGTTTATCCCGTGAGGGGCTGGAGCCTGTCCCAGTTGACTGTGGACAAAAAGGTGCACCTGGATAGATCAGCCGTCAATTGCCGGACACACACACAATGCGTTTTGTAGCGTCCTCCATAGAAATCTCCACCAGCAGCCTCTGATTCTAGGCCATGAACTATAGTTGCACATTATTTCACACCGATCCTTTTGTGAACATAACCCCGGTTTAAAAGATGACCACATATGACAAACAAATAAAGAAGGTACCGTATCATTTTTTTCCGTACCATTAATGACGACTCCCATGTAATAAACAAAGCGACTATCAAAGCACAAGCTTATTGGTGTCATATTTGAGGAATAAATGAACATTGTGTGAGTGCGCAGCTCTTTCATGTTGAGCATAAAGCATGTGTCCTCTTGAACCCTCTCCCTCTGCACTTTGGATTACATTTCCTTTGAGTGGAAGTGCTGTGCACGCTCTAAACATTTTTTTCCACTGATACAGAGGGGGCTCACTCTCACGCTGTGGCAACGCACATCCCTCAGCCACGCAGCCAAGCACTCTTGGCATTTGCTTATTATCGGAGTATTCTTAATCATAGCGGAGACAGTGCCAGTGGAGAAGAGTGAACCGGGAGAAACGCGTCAAAACATCTCCAACCGTAAAGGACCCGACAGCAAGCGTGATGGGCAAATTAGTCAGAGGCCCTGCCTATACGGATGCGGTGAGGGCACAGGCAGCGAGATAGGCGCCATGAGTGTATGTGCGTGTGTGTGCGTGTGCGTGCGTGTGTATGTTTGTGTGTGCAAATCAGCACAAGACAGAAAGAGAGGAGAACCTTCTGTAGTTGACTTGGCCTGATCACAAGCTACTAACTGATAGAGAAATAAATGAAGGAAAGGCTGCTCCAATAGATACGATTCTGACAGAGATTTAAGGAGTGGAACTGATTGTGCATGTCTGATTCCTGCGCTTCAGAGTCCTTACCCGGAGGGGGGGGGGGGCTCGGCTTTCAAAGCTGAGTGACTTGCGAGGAGAAACACTCCATTAACAAAGTTCAGCTCTCCGCTGGCCCACTCCTCTTTCACCACTCTCCCAGACCTTCGCAGACATTATGAGCAAATTTCCAGTCTTAATGATGCCTTCATAAAGTGTAATGTGCAGAAGAGGGCAAAGACTTGAAATGCGTCCAAGATTGGGCTCATGAAGGATAATACATCATTTATTCATCACAGTCT